>NW_027590210.1:90000-122500 GCF_964213995.1 Mustelus asterias
TATCTAACCCCGTGCTGTAACTGTCCTGGGAGTGTTTGATGGGGACAGTGTATAGGGAGCTTCACTCTGTATCTAAACCCTTGCTGTACCTGTCCTGGGAGTGTTTGATGGGGACAGTGTATAGGGAGCTTCACTCTGTATCTAAACCCTTGCTGTACCTGTCCTGGGAGTGTTTGATGGGGACAGTGTAGAGGGAGCTTCACTCTGTATCTAATCCCGTGCTGTACCTGTCCTGGGAGTGTTTGATGGGGACAGTATAGAGGGAGCTTTACTCTGTATCTAACCCCGTGCTGTACCTGTCCTGGGAGTGTTTGATGGGGACAGTGTAGAGGGAGCTTCACTCTGTATCTAAACACGTGCTGTACCTGTCCTGGGTGTGTTTGATGGGAACAGTGTAGAGGATGCTTTACTCTGTATCTAACCCCGTGCTGTACCTGTACCTTTCCTGGGAGTGTTGGATGGGAACAGTGTCGAGGGAGCTTTACTTTGCATCTAATCCCGTGATTCAGTTACTGATAGACTGTCGAGGAAGATCAGGTCACACACATGCTCTCCTTACACACTCTCAGACACACACACACACACATGCTCTCTCTGTCTCTCACACACACATACACTATCTCTTACGCACTCTCTCTCTCACACACATGCTCTTTCTCTCTCTCACACACACTTTCTCTCTCACACACATTCTCTCTCACACACATTCTCTCACACACACTTTCACGCTCACACACTCTCACGCATGCATTCTCTCTCATTGTCACACTCTCGCACACATGCACTCAGTCTCTCACACACACACACACTCACTCTCTCACACACATACACTCACTCTCTCACACACATACACTCTCTCTCTCACACATACACTCTCTCTCTCACACATAGACTCTCTCTCAAGCATATACTCTCTCCCACACACACACACTCTCTCTCACGCACACACTCTCTCTCACACACACACTCTCTCTCTCACACACACACTCTCTCTCTCTCACACACACACACTCTCTCTCACGCACACGCTCTCTCTCACGCCCACGCTCTCTCTTGCGCACACTCTCTCTCTCGCACACACTCTCTCTCTCGCACACACTCTCTCTCTCACACACACTCTCTCTCTCACACACACACTCTCTCTCTCTCACACACACACACACTCTCTCTCGCACACACACTATCTCTCTCTCACACACTCTCTCTCTCTCACACACACTCTCTCTCTCTCACACACACACACTCTGCATTGCTCCCTTTCCCTATCTCTCTGTTACTCTGCATCGCTCCATCTCAATCTCTTCCTCTCTCTCTCTCCCTCTCCCTCTCTATCCCTCTCATCCACCATGTTGTTTATCGTTAAGGGGTCTAATCACGGAGAATTCAAACACTCTTTCTGTTTCTGTCTTGGCAGAATTAGCAACATTAGTGGATATTTCAAGACTGGATTCACACAATACAGACAGAAGGCTGGTGAGCTCAGTACACGTGGTAGCTGAATGTTACAATAAGATAGAATCTGTATTCAGACAACTGTCACCTCACAGGGTCCAAACTTCACCGTGTTAATTTGATTTGATTTGATTGATTTGTATTGGGATGCAGTGAGAAGTATTGTTTCTTGTGCGCTATACAGACAAAACATTCTGTACATAGAGTGCACAGGGGAGAAGGAGAGGAAAGGGTGCAGAATATAGTGTTGCGGTTACTGATAGGGTGTAGAGAAAGATCAGCTCTCACACACACACACACTCTCTCACACACACACTCTCTCTTACACACTCTTAGACACACACAAAATCTCTCAGACACACGCTCTCTCTCACACACACACTCTCTCACACTCTCAGACACACACACACTCTCTCTCACACACACACTCACTCTCTCTCAGACGCACTCTGTCTCCATCACACGTTGTCTCTCTTTCTCACACTCTCTCGCACACAATCTCTCTCACATACACACATGCTCCCTCTGTCTCTCACACACACATACACTATCTCTTACGCACTCTCTCACTCACACACATGCTCTTTCTCTCTGTCACACACACTTTCTCTCTCACACATTCTCTCACACACACTTTCACGCTCACACACTCTCACTCTCTCTCTCACACACATACACTCACTCTCTCACACACATACACTCACTCTCTCACACACATACACTCTCTCTCTCACACACATACACTCACTCTCTCACACACATGCACTCAGTCTCTCTCACACACATACACTCTCTCTCACACACATACACTCTCTCTCTCACACATACACTCTCTCTCTCGAACATATACTCTCTCTCTCACACACACACTCTCTCTCACACACACACTCTCTCTCGCACACACTCTCTCTCTCACACACTCTCTCTCTCTCACACACACACTGTCTCTCACGCAGTCGCTCTCTCTCTCGCACACACTCTCTCTCTCGCACACACTCTCTCTCTCGCACACACTCTCTCTCTCACACACACACTCTCACACACACACACACACACACACACACACACACACACACACACACTCTCACACACACACACTCGCTCTCTCACACACACTCTCTCTCTCTCACACACACGGTCTCTCTCTCTCACACACACGGTCTCTCTCTCTCACACACACTCTATGTCTTTCACACACTCTCTCTCACACACACACTCTCTCACACACACACTCTCTCTCACACACACACACTTTCGCACACACTCTCTCGCACACAATCTCTCACACACACACACTCTCTCTCACACACACATACACTTTCGCACACACTCTCGCACACAATCTCTCCCACACACACACACACACTCTCTCTCTCTCACACACAATCTCTCTCACACACACACACACACTCTCTCTCTCACACACACACACACACACACACACACAATGATGGGGCAAAATGTAGAGGAAGATTTGAGCTGTATCTAACCCCGTGCTGTACCTGTCCTGGGTCTGTTTGATGTGCACAATGTGGAGGTAGCCTTTCCTTTAATCTAGCACCATGCTGTATCTGTCATTGGATTATTTGATAGTGACAGTGTATCGGGAGCTTCACTCTGTATCTAAACCCTTGCTGTACGTGTCCTGGGAGTGTTTGATGGGGGACAGTGTAGAGGGAGCTTTACTCTGTATCTAATCCCGTGCTGTACCTGTCCTGGGAGTGTTTGATGGGGACAGTGTCGAGGGAGCTTCACTCTGTATCTAAACCCGTGCTGTACCTGTCCTGGGAGTGTTTGATGGGGACAGTATAGAGGGAGCTTTACTCTGTATCTAACCCCGTGCTGTACCTGTCCTGGGAGTGTTTGATGGGGACAGTGTAGAGGGAGATTTACTCTGTATCTAACCCTGTGCTGTACCTGTCCTGGGAGTGTTTGATGGGGACAGTGTATAGGGAGCTTCACTCTGTATCTAAACCCTAGCTGTACCTGTCCTCGGTGTGTTTGATGGGGACAGTGTCGAGGGAGCTTTACTCTGTATCTAATCCCGTGCTGTACCTGTCCTGGGAGTGTTTGATGGGGACAGTGTCGAGGGAGCTTCACTCTGTATCTAAACCCGTGCTGTACCTGTCCTGGGAGTGTTTGATGGGGACAGTATAGAGGGAGCTTTACTCTGTATCTAACCCCGTGCTGTACCTGTCCTGGGAGTGTTTGATGGGGACAGTGTAGAGGGAGATTTACTCTATCTAACCCCGTGCTGTACCTGTCCTGGGACTGTTTGATAGTGACAGTGTATAGGGAGCTTCATTCTGGATCTAAACCCTTTCTGTACCTGTCCTCGGTGTGTTTGATGGGGACAGTGTAGAGGGAGCTTCACTCTGTATCTAAACCCGTGCTGTACCTGTCCTGGGAGTGTTTGATGGGGACAGTATAGAGGGAGCTTTACTCTGTAACTAACCCCGTGCTGTACCTGTCCTGGGAGTGTTTGATGGGGACAGTGTAGAGGGAGCTTCACTCTGTATCTAAACACGTGCTGTACCTGTCCTGGGTGTGTTTGATGGCGGACAGTGTAGAGGGAGCTTTACTCTGTATCTATCCCCGTGCTGTATCTCTCCTGGAAGTGTTTTATGGGGACAGTGTAGAGAGAGCTTTGCTCTGTATGTTACCCTGTGCTGTCCCTGTCCTGCGAGTGTTTGATGGAGACAGTGTAGGGGGACCTTTACTCTGTATTGAATCCCGTGCTGTATTTGTCCATGGAGTGTTTAATGGGGACAGTGTCGAGGGAGCTATACTCTGTACCTAACCCTGTGCTGTACCTGTCCTGGGAGTGTTTGATGGGGACAGGACTTGGGGGACATTGGATTTTAGACAATGTTTCGGGTTTTAGACTTTTCGGAGTGAAATTCAGGAACACTTTGCCACACCAGGTGTGATATTAGTTTGGAACGACCTTCTATAATTCACAGTTGATGCTCAGTCACTTATTAATGTTCAAACCTGAAGTTGATAGATGGTATTTTACACACAGGAGAAGCAATTTAAAATCAATGGGTCAATGTTAAAATACTTGCAGGAACAGAGAGACCTGGGCTTTCAGTTCATTTTTACATCTTAAAGATTCAACCTGGGGCTCAGAATCTGTCAGTTGAATCTACTTTTCCTGTCCCGAAAACGTGTCAACAATTGTGTTGGGGAATGTGACAAAAGGTGACATTCCTGCATCCTGCACAGTGGGGTTGGGAGGTTGTTTGAAAGGAGATTCAGAAAGTGTCAATTAGATTGTGTCTCTTTGCAGAAGTTGAGTATTTCACAGGAGACGCCTTGAGATAAAGGAAAGTTTTACCAATGTCTGCGTAACTTTCAAAGTCTCCAGACGCATGAAGGGGGCAGAGATTTTGTAATATTCAGAGCAGGAGATGCCAGACAATCACAGAATTGAAGATGTGAGGCCATCTCTTGTTTCTGAATGTCAATCTGTAGCTTTTAAACTTTAGTCCTGGGCTAATCATTCCAAGTTTGCAAACCCACACTTTGCAGTTGTTAATTTTGAGTTGTAAATTTTCTGAAATTGATTCTGTAATAAAAATCCCTGCAGGATGCAATGATTCCCATTCTGTCTGCTGCTGCAAAGCCCCAGTTTGTGTCTCAGTTTCACTATTTATCAACCATTTAAGATCCAAGAGCCATAGAATTCCTACACTGCAGAATGAGGCCATTCAGCCGAACAAGCCTGCCCCGACAATAATCCCACCCAGGCCCGAATCCCCCTGACACTAAGGGGCAATTTAGCAAACGTGCAAACTCCACACAGACAGTCACTCGAGGCGGGGAATCGAACCCAGATCCCTGGCGCTGTGAGTCAGCAGTGCTAACCACTGTGCCACCGTGTCGCCCGGTGATGAGACAGAACATTTGCCAAAGTGCACAGAAATAGGCAGCATTGTCAGCATTTTAGCTGGAAGCTTCAAATGACAAAGGGATCTTAATAGTAGAGTCACAGAATCCCTGCAGTGCAGAAGGAGACCATTCAGCCCATCGAGGCTGTACTGACTCTCTGGCACAGTATCTTACCAAGGCCCTTGACCCAGCCCTATCCCCGTAACCCCACACATTTACCTTAATCCACCGAACCAACACAGCTTTGGACAGGAATCGGCAATTTACTGTGTCCAATCCACAAATTTGGAAAATACTGGGATGGATTGAGAAATGGTTTCCGGGCAGAAAACAGAGCTCAGATACAAATGGGCCCTTTGGCCCAACTTTTCCCTGCCACCCAGTTTTTAACCATTAAGCTCGTATCAAATGCCTTGCGTTTGGCCCAAATCCCTCCATACCAATCTTACCAGAATAACTGTCTAAATGCTTTTTAAAATATAAAATTGTGTCCGCTTCTACTACGACCTCTGGCAGCTTGTTCCAATCCCTCACCACCCTATGTGTGAAAAGAATTGCCCTCTGGACCCTCTCCCCTCTCACCTTAAACCTATGTCTTCTAGTTTTAGACTCCCCTCCCTTTTGGAAAAGATGTTGACGAGCTTATCAAAGAACAAAGAGAATTACAGCACAGGAACAGGCCCTTCGGCCCTCCAAGCCTGTACCAACCATGCTGCCCGACTGAACTAAAACCCCCTACCCTTCCGGGGACCATATCCCTCTATTCCCATCCTATTCATGTATTTGTCCAGACGTTCCGTAAAACTCACTATCGTATCTGCTTCCACTCCCTCCCCCGGCAGCGAGTTCCAGGCACCCACCACCCTCTGTGTAAAAAAACTTGCCTTGTACATCTCCTTTAAACCTTGCCCCTCACACCTTAAACCTATGCCCCCGAGATTTTGAATCTTCCACCCTGGTAAAAAGCTTCTGACTATCCACTCTGTCCATGCCCCTCATAATCTTGTAGAATTCTATCAGGTCATCCCTCAACCTCCGTCGTTCCAGTGAGAACAAACCAAGTTTCTCCAATCTCTCCTCAGAGCTAATGCCCTCCATCCTAGGAAACATCCTGGTAAATCTTTTCTGAACCCTCTCCAAAGCCTCCACATCTTTCTGGTAGTGTGTCGATCAGAATTGAACACTATATTCCAAGTGCGGCCTAACTAAGGTTCGATAAAGCTGCTGTATCCATGCCCTCATTATTTTAGAGACCTCTATAAGAACACCACTAAGCCAACTCAAGGGAAAAAAGTCCCAGAGTATCCAGCCTCTCATTATAACTCAAACCATCAGGACCCCATAGCATCCCAGTCATTCTTTTCTGCACACTTTCTAGCTTAATAATCTCCTTTCTATAAGGGTGACCAGAACAATACACAGCATTCCAAGTGTGGTCTTACCAATGTCTTGTACAACTTCAACAAGACGTACCAACTCCTGTATTCCATGTTCTGACCAATGAAACCAAGCATGTGGAATGCCTTCTTCACCACTCTATCCACCTGTGACTCCACTTTCAAGGAGCTATCAATCTGTACCCCGAGATCCCTTTGTTCTGTAACTCTCACCAACACCCTACCATTAACTGAGTAAGTCCTGTGTTGGTTCGATCCACCAAAATGTATCACCTTGCATTTATCTAAATTAAACTCCATCTGCCATTCAACAGCCCACTGGCCCAATTGATCAAGATCCCATTGCAACCCGAGATAACCTTCTTCACTGTCCACTATGCCACAAATCTTGGTGTCAACTGCAAACTTACAAACCATGCCTCCTAAATTCTCATCCAAATCATTAATATAAATGACCAATAACAGTGGACCCAGCACCGATCCCTGAGGCACCCCGTTGGTCACAGGCCTCCAGTTTGACCAAAAAAAACAACCCTCCACAACCACCCTCTGTCTTCTGTCATCAAGCCAATTTTATATCCATTTGGCTACCTCACCCTGGATCCCGTGAGATTTAACCAAATCCTGTCTGCTTTTGTTTTTAAATGTTTACTTGTTTAAACACTGAAACCTCTTGCCCTTGTTGGGAATATCAGTGCGGTTTGAGAAAAGCAAACACTGATCCCACACTCAACACCCCCCAACACAGGACTGAGCAGAGAGTGTGAAATGTGACTGGTGTGAGTGTGGATTGTCTTTTAAAAGTGGGTAAGAAACACTCCTCCATTTTCAAATCTTTACCTTGCTTATGTAGCGTCTTGGACTCCCCTGACACTCACTACCCATCTGAATTAATCTCGATTCCTCACTGTCTAACTGTTACTCTCTGCATTGCTCCCTCTCCCTATCTCTCTGTTACTCTGCATCGCTCCATCTCTCTCTCTCTCTTCCTCTCTCTCTCATCCACCATGTTGTTTATCATTAAGGGGTCTAATCACGGAGAATTCAAACACTCTTTCTGTTTCTGTCTTGGCAGAATTAGCAACATTAGTGGATATTTCAAGACTGGATTCACACAATACAGACAGAAGGCTGGTGAGCTCAGTACACGTGGTACCTGAATGTTACAATAAGATAGAATCTGTATTCAGACAACTGTCACCCCACTGGGTCCAAACTTCACCGTGTTAATTTGATTTGATTTGATTGATTTGTATTGGGATGCAGTGAGAAGTATTGTTTCTTGTGCGCTATCCAGACAAAACATTCCGTACATAGAGTGCACAGGGGAGAAGGAGAGGAAAGGGTGCAGAATATAGTGTTGCGGTTACCGATAGGGTGTAGAAAAAGATCAGCTCACACACACACACTCTCTCTTACACACTCTTAGACACACACATAATCTCACACGCACACACGCTCTCTCTCTCTCACACACACACTCTCTCACACTCTCAGACACACACATACTATCTCACACACACACACACACTCTCTCACACACACACGCTCTCTCTCTCTCACACACACTCTCTCACACACACACACGCTCTCTCTCTCTCTCACACACACTCTCTCACACACACTCTCTCTCACACACACACGCTCTCTCTCTCTCACACACACTCTCTCACACACACACACACTCTCTCACATACACACGCTCTCTCTCTCACACACACACTCTCTCACACTCTCAGACACACACATACTATCTCACACACACACACACACACTCTCACACACACACGCTCTCTCTCTCTCGCACACACACTCTCTCACACTCTCAGACACACACATACTATCTCACACACACACTCTCTCTCACACACACACGCTCTCTCTCTCACACACACACGCTCTCTCTCTCTCACACACACACTCTCTCACACTCTCAGACACACATACACTCTCTCTCACACACACACTCACTCTCTCAGATGCACTCTGTCTCCATCACACATTGTCTCTCTTTCTCACACTCTCCCTCTCACACACACACACAAACTCATATTCTCTCTCTCACACACACATTCTCTCTCACACACACAATGTAGAGGGAGATATACGCTGTATCTCACCCGATGCTGTACCTGTCCTGGGTGTGTTTGATGTGTAGGCAGCTTTTCCCTGCATCTATCCCCATGCTGTATCTGTCATTGGAATATTTGATTGTCATGATGTGGAGATTTGATAGTTATTTGATAGTGACAGTGTAGAGGGAGCTTTATCTGTATCTAACCCCGTGCTGTACCTGTCCTGGAAGTGTTTCATGGGGACAGTGACGAGGGAGCTTTACTCTGTATCTAACCCCGTGCTGTACCTGTCCTGGGTGTGTTTGATGGGAACAGTGCAGAGGGAGCTTTACTCTGTATCTAACCCTGTGCTGTACCTGTCCTGGAAGTGTTTCATGGGGACAGTGACGAGGGAGCTTTACTCTGTATCTAACCCCGTGCTGTACCTGTCCTGGGAGTGTTGGATGGGGACAGTGTAGAGAGAGCTTTACTCTGTATCGAACTCTGTGCTGTACCTGTACCTTTCCTGGGAGTGTTTGATGGGAACAGTGTCGAGGGAGCTTTACTTTGCATCTAATCCCATGATTCAGTTACTGATAGACTGTAGAGGAAGATCAGGTCACACACACACTCTCCTTCCACACTCTCAGACACACACACACACACACACACACTCAAACACACACACATGCTATCTCTGTCTCTCACACACACATACACTATCTCTTACGCACTCTCTCACACACACACATGCTCTTTCTCTCTGTCACACACACTCTTTCTCTCTCTCTCACACACTTTCTCTCTCACACACATTCTCTCACACACACTTTCACCCATGCATTCTCTCTTACTGACACACTCTCACACACATGCACTCAGTCTCTCACACACACATACACTCAGTCTCTCACACACACACAGATACACTCACTCTCTCGCACACACACACTCTCACACACACAATCACTCTCACACACACACTCTCTCTCTCGCACACACTCTCTCTCACACACTCTCTCTCTCTCACACACACATTCTCTTTCTCACACACACACTCTTTCTCACACACACTCTCTCACACGCACACACTCTCTCTCGCACACACTCTCTCTCGCACACACTCTCTCACACACACACACACACACTTTCTCACACACTCTCTCTCTCTCGCACACACACTCTCTCTCACACACACAAACTCTCTCTCTCTCACACACACACACACACAATGATGGGCAAAATGTAGAGGAAGATTTGAGCTGTATCTAACCCCGTGCTGTACCTGTCCTGGGTCTGTTTGATGTGCACAATGTGGAGGCAGCTTTTCCATTAATCTCGCACCATGCTGTATCTGTCATTGGATTATTTGATGGGGACAGTGTAGAGGGAGCTTCACTCTGTATCTCACCCCGTGCTGTACCTGTCCTGGGAGTGTTTGATGGGGACAGTGTCGAGGGAGCTTCAGTCTGTATCTAAACCCGTGCTGTACATGTCCTGGGAGTGTTTGATGGGGGTTGTGTAGAGGGAGCTTTACTCTGTATCTAACCCCGTGCTGTCCCTGTCCTGGGAGTGTTTGATGGGGACAGTGTAGAGGGAGCTTTACTCTGTATCTAACCCCGTGCTGTACCTGTCCTGGGAGTGTTTGATGGGGACAGTGTAGAGGGAGCTTTACTCTGTATCTAACCCCGTGCTGTCCCTGTCCTGGGAGTGTTTGATGGGGACAGTGTAGAGGGAGATTTTCTCTGTATCTAACCCCGTGCTGTACCTGTCCTGGGAGTGTTTGATGGGGATAGTGTCGAGGGAGCTTCACTCTGCATCTAACCCTGTGCTGTACATGTCCTGGGAGTGTTTGATGAGGACAGTGAAGTGGGAGCTTTACTCTATATCTAACCACTAGCTGTACCTGTGCTGGGAGCGTTTGATGGGGACAGTGGAGACGGAGATTTATTCTGTATCTCACCCCGTGCTGTATCTGTTAGAACATAAGAACATAAGAAATAGGAGCAGGAGTAGGCCATCTAGCCCCTCGAGCCTGCCCCGCCATTCAATAAGATCATGGCTGATCTGACGTGGATCAGTACCACTTACCCGCCTGATCCCCATAACCCTTAATTCCCTTACCGATCAGGAATCCATCCATCCGCGCTTTAAACATATTCAGCGAGGTAGCCTCCACCACCTCAGTGGGCAGAGAATTCCAGAGATTCACCACCCTCTGGGAGAAGACGTTCCTCCTCAACTCTGTCTTAAACCGACCCCCCTTTATTTTGAGGCTGTGTCCTCTAGTTTTAACTTCCTTACTAAGTGGAAAGAATCTCTCCGCCTCCACCCTATCCAGCCCCCGCATTATCTTATAATATCTGTTCCGGGAGTGTTTGATGGGGACAGTGTAGAGGGAGATTTACACTGTATCTAACCCCATGCTGTAGCTGTCCTGGGAGTGTTTGATGGGGACAGTGTCAAGGGAGCTTTACTCTATATCGAACCACTTGCTGTACCTGTCCTGGGAGTGTTTCATGGGAACAGTGAAGAGGGAGCTTTACTCTGTATCTAACCCCGTGCTGTACCTGTCCTTGGTTTGTCTGATGGGGATATTGTAGAGGGAGCTTTACTCCATATCTAACCCCCTGCTGTATCTGTTCTTGGAGTGTTTGATGGGGATAGTGCAGAGGGAGCTTTACTTTGTATCTAACCCATGCTGTGCCTGTCCTGGGAGTGTTTGATGGGGACAGTATCGAGGGAACTTTACTCTGTATCTAACCCCGTGCTGTACCTGTCTTGGGAGTCTTTGATGGGGACAGTGTCGAGGGAGCTTTACTCTGTATCTAAACCCGTGCTGTACCTGTCCTGGGAGTGTTTGATGGGGACAGTGTAGAGAGAGCTTTACTCTGTATCTAAACCCGTGCTGTACCTGTCCTGGGAGTGTTTGATGGGGACAGTGTCGAGCGAGCTTCACTCTGTATCTAAACCCGTGCTGTCCCTGTCCTGGGAGTGTTTGATGAGGACAGTGTAGAGGGAGCTTTACTCTGTATCTAACCCTGTGCTGTACCTGTCCTGGGAGTGTTTGATGGGGACAGTGTAGAGGGAGCTTTACTCTGTATCTAACCCCGTGTTGTACCTGTCCTGGGAGTGTTTGATGGGGACAGTCTCGAGGGAGCTTTACTCTGTATCTTACCCCGTGCTGTACCTGTCCTGGGAGTGTTTGATGGGGACAGTGTCGAGCGAGCTTCACTCTGTATCTAAACCCGTGCTGTCCCTGTCCTGGGAGTGTTTGATGGGGACAGTGTAGAGGGAGCTTTACTCTGTATCTAACCCCGTGCTGTACCTGTCCTGGGAGTGTTTGATGGGGACAGTGTAGAGGGAGCTTTACTCTGTATCTAACCCCGTGCTGTACCTGTCCTGGGAGTGTTTGATGGGGGACAGTGTAGAGGGAGCTTTACTCTGTATCTAACCCCGTGCTGTACCTGTCCTGGGAGTGCTTGATGGGGGACAGTGTAGAGGGAGCTTTACTCTGTATCTAACCCCGTGCTGTACCTGTCCTGGGAGTGTTTGATGGGGACAGTGTAGAGGGAGCTTTATTCTGTATCTAACCCTGTGCTGTACCTGTCCTGGGAGTGTTTGATGGGGACAGTCTCGAGGGAGCTTTACTCTGTATCTAAACCTGTGCTGTACCTGTCCTGGGCGAGTTTGTTGGGGACAGTGCAGAGGGAGCTTTACTCTGTATCTAACCCCGTGCTGTATCTGTCCTTGGTTTGTTTGATGGGGACAGTGTAGAGGGAGCTTTACTCTATATCTAACCCCGTGCTGTATCTGTTCTGGGACGGTTTGATGGGGACAGTGTACAGTGAGCTTTAATCTGTATCTAACCCCGTGCTGTAACTGTCCTGGGAGTGTTTGATGGGGACAGTGTAGTGGGAGCTTTACGCTGTATCTAACCCCGTGCTGTATCTGTCCTGGGTGTGTTGGATGGGGACAGTGGAGAGAGAGCTTTACTCTGTATCTAACCCCGTGCTGTATCTGTCCTTGGTTGGTCTGATGGGGATATTGTAGAGGGAGCTTTACTTTGTATCTAACCCATGCTGTGCCTGTCCTGGGAGTGTTTGATGGGGCAGTATCGAGGGAACTTTACTCTGTATCTAACCCCGTGCTGTACCTGTCCTTGGTTTGTCTGATGGGGATATTGTCGAGGGAGCTTTACTCCATATCTAACCCCCTGCTGTATCTGTTCTTGGAGTGTTTGATGGGGATAGTGCAGAGGGAGCTTTACTCTGTATCTAACCCATGCTGTCCCTGTCCTGGGAGTGTTTGATGGGAACAGTGTAGAGAGAGCTTTACTCTGTATCTAAACCCGTGCTGTACCTGTCCTGGGAGTGTTTGATGGGGACAGTGTCGAGCGAGCTTCACTCTGTATCTAAACCCGTGCTGTCCCTGTCCTGGGAGTGTTTGATGAGGACAGTGTAGAGGGAGCTTTACTCTGTATCTAACCCTGTGCTGTACCTGTCCTGGGAGTGTTTGATGGGGACAGTGTAGAGGGAGCTTTACTCTGTATCTCACCCCGTGTTGTACCTGTCCTGGGAGTGTTTGATGGGGACAGTCTCGAGGGAGCTTTACTCTGTATCTTACCCCGTGCTGTACCTGTCCTGGGAGTGTTTGATGGGGACAGTATCGAGCGAGCTTCACTCTGTATCTAATCCCGTGCTGTCCCTGTCCTGGGAGTGTTTGATCGGGACAGTGGAGAGGGAGCTTTACTCTGTATCTAACCCCGTGCTGTACCTGTCCTGGGAGTGTTTGATGGGGACAGTGTAGAGGGAGCTTTACTCTGTATCTAACCCCGTGCTGTTTCTGTCCTGGGAGTGTTTGATGGGGACAGTGTAGAGGGAGCTTTACTCTGTATCTAACCCCGTGCTGTACCTGTCCTGGGAGTGTTTGATGGGGGACAGTGTAGAGGGAGCTTTACTCTGTATCTAACCCCGTGCTGTACCTGTCCTGGGAGTGTTTGATGGGGACAGTGTAGAGGGAGCTTTACTCTGTATCTAACCCCGTGCTGTACCTGTCCTGGGAGTGTTTGATGGGGGACAGTGTAGAGGGAGCTTTACTCTGTATCTAACCCTGTGCTGTACCTGTCCTGGGAGTGTTTGATGGGGACAGTCTCGAGGGAGCTTTACTCTGTATCTAAACCCGTGCTGTACCTGTCCTGGGCGAGTTTGTTGGGGAAAGTGCAGAGGGAACTTTACTCTGTATCTAACCCCGTGCTGTATCTGTTCTGGGACGGTTTGATGGGGACAGTGTACAGTGAGCTTTAATCTGTATCAAACCCCGTGCTGTAACTGTCCTGGGAGTGTTTGATGGGGACAGTGTAGTGGGAGCTTTACGCTGTATCTAACCCCGTGCTGTATCTGTCCTGGGTGTGTTGGATGGGGACAGTGGAGAGAGAGCTTTACTCTGTATCGAACTCTGTGCTGTACCTGTACCTTTCCTGGGTGTGTTTGATGGGAACAGTGTCAAGGGAGCTTTACTTTGCATCTATTCCCGTGATTCAGTTACTGATAGACTGCCGAGGAAGATCAGGTCACACACACGCTCTCCTTACACACTCTCAGACACACACACACACACATACACACACGCTCTCTCTGCCTCTCACACACACACATACACTATCTCTTACGCACTCTCTCACTCACACACATGCTCTTTCTCTCTGTCACACACACTTTCTCTCTCTCACACACTTTCTCTCTCACACACACTTTCTCTCTCACACATTCTCTCACACACACTTTCACGCTCACACACTCTCACCCATGCATTCTCTCCAACTGACACACTCTCACACACATGCACTCAGTCTCTCACACACACACACAGATACACTCTCTCTCACACACACATACACTCACTCTCTCACACACATACACTCTCTCTCTCACACACATACACTCTCTCTCACGCACACACTCTCTCTCACGCACTCTCTCTCTCTCTCACACACACACTCTCTCTCTCACGCACACACTCTCTCTCACACACACACACTCTCTCTCACGCACACGGTCTCTCTCTCGCACACGCTCTCTCTTTCGCACACGCTCTCTCTCTCGCACACGCTCTCTCTCTCGCACACGCTCTCTCTCTCGCACACGCTCTCTCTCTCTCGCACACGCTCTCTCTCTCTCGCACACACTCTCTCTCGCACACGCTCTCTCTCTCTCGCACACACACTCTCTCTCGCACACACTCTCTCTCTCGCACACACTCTCTCTCTCTCACACACTCTCTCTCACGCCCACGCTCTCTCTCTCGCACACGCTCTCTCTCTCGTACACACTCTCTCTCTCACACACACTCTCTCTCTCACACACACACTCTCTCTCGCACTCTCTCTCTCGCACACACTCTCTCTCTCGCACTC
This sequence comes from Mustelus asterias, assembly GCF_964213995.1. Lineage (NCBI taxonomy): Eukaryota > Metazoa > Chordata > Chondrichthyes > Carcharhiniformes > Triakidae > Mustelus > Mustelus asterias. The sequence continues at coordinate 105,213 of NW_027590210.1, forward strand.
TCTCGAACACACTCTCTCTCGTACACACTCTCTCTCTCGCACACTCTCTCTCACACACACACACACTTTCTCTCTCACACACATTCTCTCACACACACTTTCACGCTCACACACTCTCACCCATGCACTCTCTCTCACTGTCACACTCTCACACACATGCACTCAGTCTCTCACACACACATACACTCACTCTCTCACACACATTCACTCTCTCTCACACACATACACTCTCTCTCAAGCATATACTCCCTCTCACACACACACTCTCTCACACACACTCTCTCTCTCACACACACACTGTCTCTCGCACACACTCTCTCTCACACACACGCTCTCTCTCTCACACATACACTCTCTCAAACATACACTCTCTCACACGCACACACTCTCTCTCACGCACACACTCTCTCTCACGCACACTCTCTCTCTCACGCACACTCTCTCTCTCACGCACACACTCTCTCACACACACGCTCTCTCGCACACACTCTCTCTCGCACACACACTCCCTCTCGCACACACTCTCTCTCTCGCACACACTCCCTCTCTCGCACACACTCTCTCTCTCGCACACACTCTCTCTCTCGCACACACTCTCTCTCTCGCACACACTCTCTCTCTCGCACACACTCTCTCTCGCACACACTCTCTCTCGCACACTCTCTCTCTCACACTCTCTCTCTCACACACACACACTTTCTCACACACTCTCTCGCACACTATCTCTCTCACACACACACACTCTCTCTCTCTCAACACACATTCTCTTATACACACACACACACACACACAGTGATGGGGCAAAATGTAGAGGAAGATTTGAGCTGTATCGAACCCCGTGCTGTACCTGTCCTGGGTCTGTTTGATGTGCACAATGTGGAGGCAGCTTTTCCTTTAATCTAGCACCATGCTGTATCTGTCATTGGTTTATTTGATAGTGACAGTGTATAGGGAGCTTCACTCTGTATCTAACCCCGTGCTGTACCTGTCCTGGGTGTGTTTGATGGGGACAGTGTCGAGGGAGCTTCACTCTGTATCAAAACCCGTGCTGTACCTGTCCTGGGAGTGTTTGATGGGGGACAGTATAGAGGGAGCTTTACTCTGTCTCTAACCCCGTGCTGTACCTGTCCTCGGAGTGTTTGATGGGGACAGTGTAGAGGGAGCTTCACTCTGTATCTAAACAGGTGCTGTACCTGTCCTGGGTGTGTTTGATGGGGGACAGTGTAGAGGGAGCTTTACTCTGTATCTAACCCCGTGCTGTATCTCTCCTGGAAGTGTTTTATGGGGACAGTGTAGAGCGAGCTTTGCTCTGTATCTTACCCTGTGCTGTCCCTGTCCTGCGAGTGTTTGATGGGGGACAGTATAGAGGGACCTTTACTCTGTACTGAACCCCGTGCTGTATTTGTCCTGGGAGTGTTTAATGGGGACAGTGTCGAGGGAGCTATACTCTGTACCTAACCCTGTGCTGTACCTGTCCTGGGAGTGTTTGATGGGAACAGGACTTGAGGGACATTGGATTTTAGACAATGTTTAGGGTTTTAGACTTTTCGGAGTGAAATTCAGGAACACTTTGCCACACCAGGTGTGATATTAGTTTGGAACTACCTTCTATAATTCACAGTTGATGCTCAGTCACTTATTAATGTTCAAACCTGAAGTTGATAGATAATATTTTACACACAGGAGAAGCAATTTAAAATCAATGGGTCAATGTTAAAATAGTTGCAGGAACAGAGAGACCTGGGGTTTCAGTTCATTTTTACATCTTAAAGATTCAACCTGGGGCTCAGAATCTGTCAGTTGAATCTACTTTTCCTGTCCCGAAAACGTGTCAACAATTGTGTTGGGGAATGTGACAAAAGGTGACATTCCTGCATCCTGCACAGTGGGGTTGGGAGGTTGTTTGAAAGGAGATTCAGAAAGTGTCAATTAGATTGTGTCTCTTTGCAGAAGTTGAGTATTTCACAGGAGACGCCTTGAGATAAAGGAAAGTTTTACCAATGTCTGCGTAACTTTCAAAGTCTCCAGACGCATGAAGGGGGCAGAGATTTTGTAATATTCAGAGCAGGAGATGGGGGACAATCACAGAATTGAAGATGTGAGGCCATCTCTTGTTTCTGAATGTCAATCTGTAGCTTTTAAACTTTAGTCCGAGGCTAATCATTCCAAGTTTGCAATCCCACACTTTGCTGTTGTTAATTTTGAGTTGTAAATTTTCTGAAATTGATTCTGTAATAAAAATCCCTGCAGGATGCAATGATTCCCATTCTGTCTGCTGCTGCAAAGCCCCAGTTTGTGTCTCAGTTTCACTCTTTATCAACCACTTAAGATCCAAGAGCCAGAGAATTCCTACACTGCAGAATGAGGCCATTCAGCCCAACAAGCCTGCCCCGACAATAATCCCACCCAGGCCCGAATCCCCCTGACACTAAGGGGCAATTTAGCAAACGTGCAAACTCCACACAGACAGTCACTCGAGGCGGGGAATCGAACCCAGATCCCTGGCGCTGTGAGTCAGCAGTGCTAACCACTGTGCCACCGTGTCGCCCGGTGATGAGACAGAACGTTTGCCAAAGTGCACAGAAATAGGCAGCATTGTCAGCATTTTAGCTGGAAGCTTCAAATGACAAAGGGATCTTAATAGTAGAGTCACAGAATCCCTGCAGTGCAGAAGGAGACCATTCAGCCCATCGAGTCTGTACTGACTCTCTGACACAGTATCTTACCAAGGCCCTTGACCCAGCCCTATCCCCGTAACCCCACACATTTACCTTAATCCACCGAACCAACACAGCTTTGGACAGGAATCGGCAATTTACTGTGTCCCATCCACAAATTTGGAAAATACTGGGATGGATTGAGAAATGGTTTCCGGGCAGAAAACAGAGCTCAGATACAAATGGGCCCTTTGGCCCAACTTTTCCCTGCCACCCAGTTTTTACCATTAAGCTCGTATCAAATGCCTTGCGTTTGGCCCAAATCCCTCCATACCAATCTTACCAGAATAACTGTCTAAATGCTTTTTAAAATATAAAATTGTGTCCGCTTCTACTACGACCTCTGGCAGCTTGTTCCAATCCCTCACCACCCTATGTGTGAAAAGAATTGCCCTCTGGACCCTCTCCCCTCTCCCCTCTCACCTTAAACCTATGTCTTCTAGTTTTAGACTCCCCTCCCTTTTGGAAAAGATGTTGACGAGCTTATCAAAGAACAAAGAGAATTACAGCACAGGAACAGGCCCTTCGGCCCTCCAAGCCTGCACCAACCATGCTGCCCGACTGAACTAAAACCCCCTACCCTTCCGGGGACCATATCCCTCTATTCCCATCCTATTCATGTATTTGTCCAGACGTTCCGTAAAACTCACTATCGTATCTGCTTCCACTACCTCCCCCGGCAGCGAGTTCCAGGCACCCACCACCCTCTGTGTAAAAAAACTTGCCTTGTACATCTCCTTTAAACCTTGCCCCTCACACCTTAAACCTATGCCCCCTAGATTTTGAATCTTCCACCCTGGTAAAAAGCTTCTGACTATCCACTCTGTCCATGCCCCTCATAATCTTGTAGAATTCTATCAGGTCGCCCCTCAACCTCCGTCGTTCCAGTGAGAACAAACCAAGTTTCTCCAATCTCTCCTCAGAGCTAATGCCCTCCATCCTAGGAAACATCCTGGTAAATCTTTTCTGAACCCTCTCCAAAGCCTCCACATCTTTCTGGTAGTGTGTCGATCAGAATTGAACACTATATTCCAAGTGCGGCCTAACTAAGGTTCGATAAAGCTGCTGTATCCATGCCCTCATTATTTTAGAGACCTCTATAAGAACACCACTAAGCCAACTCAAGGGAAAAAAGTCCCAGAGTATCCAGCCTCTCATTATAACTCAAACCATCAGGACCACATAGCATCCCAGTCATTCTTTTCTGCACACTTTCGAGCTTAATAATCTCCTTTTTATAAGGGTGACCAGAACAATACACAGCATTCCAAGTGTGGTCTTACCAATGTCTTGTACAACTTCAACAAGACGTCCCAACTCCTGTGTTCCATGTTCTGACCAATGCAACCAAGCATGTGGAATGCCTTCTTCACCACTCTATCCACCTGTGACTCCACTTTCAAGGAGCTGTCAATCTGTACCCCGAGATCCCTTTGTTCTGTAACTCTCACCAACACCCTACCATTAACTGAGTAAGTCCTGTGTTGGTTCGATCCACCAAAATGTATCACCTTGCATTTATCTAAATTAAACTACACCTGCCATTCAACAGCCCACTGGCCCAATTGATCAAGACCCCATTGCAACCCTAGATAACCTTCTTCACTGTCCACTATGCCACAAATCTTGGTGTCAACTGCAAACTTACAAACCATGCCTCCTAAATTCTCATCCAAATCATTAATATAAATGACAAATAACAGTGGACCCAGCACCGATCCCTGAGGCACCCCGCTGGTCACAGGCCTCCAGTTTGACCAAAAAAACAACCCTCTACACCACCCTCTGTCTTCTGTCATCAAGCCAATTTTATATCCATTTGGCAACCTCACCCTGGATCCCGTGAGATTTAACCAAATCCTGTCTGCTTTTGTTTTTAAATGTTTACATTTTTAAACACTGAAACGTCTTGCCCTTGTTGGGAATATCAGTGCGGTTTGAGAAAAGCAAACACTGATCCCACACTCAACATTCCCCAACACAGGACTGAGCAGAGAGTGTGAAATGTGACTGGTGTGAGTGTGGATTGTCTTTTAAAAGTGGGTAAGAAACACTCCTCCATTTTCAAATCTTTACCTTGCTTATGTAGCGTCTTGGACTCCCCTGACACTCACTATCCATCTGAATTAATCTCTATTCCTCACTGTCTAACTGTTACTCTCTGCATTGCTCCCTCTCCCAACCTCTCTGTTACTCTGCATCGCTCCATCTCTCTCTCTTCCTCTCCCTCTCTCTATCCCTCTCATCCACCATTTTGTTTATCGTTAAGGGGTCTAATCACGGAGAATTCAAACACTCTTTCTGTTTCTGTCTTGGCAGAATTAGCAACATTAGTGGATATTTCAAGACTGGATTCACCCAATACAGACAGAACGCTGGTGAGCTCAGTACACGTGGTACCTGAATGTTACAATAAGATAGAATCTGTATTCAGACAACTGTCACCCCACAGGGTCCAAACTTCACCGTGTTAATTTGATTTGATTTGATTGATTTGAATTGGGATGCAGTGAGAAGTATTGTTTCTTGTGCGCTATACAGACAAAACATTCCGTACATAGAGTGCACAGGGGAGAAGGAGAGGAAAGGGTGCAGAATATAGTGTTGCAGTTACCGATAGACTGTAGAAAAAGATCAGCTCACACACACACACACTCTCTCTTACACACTCTTAGACACACACATAATCTCATGCGCACACACGCTCTCTCTCTCTCACACACACACTCTCTCACACTCTCAGACACACACATACTATCTCACACACACACTCTCTCTCACACACACACGCTCTCTCTCTCACACACACACGCTCTCTCTCTCTCACACACACACTCTCTCACACTCTCAGACACACACATACGATCTCACACACACACACACACTCTCACACACACACACTCTCTCTCTCTCGCACACACACTCTCTCACACTCTCAGACACACACATACTATCTCACACACACACTCTCTCTCACACACACACGCTCTCTCTCTCACACACACACACTCTCTCTCTCTCTCACACACACACTCTCTCACACTCTCAGACACACATACACTCTCTCTCACACACACACTCACTCTCTCAGATGCACTCTGTCTCCATCACACATTGTCTCTCTTTCTCACACTCTCCCTCTCACACACACACACAAACTCATATTCTCTCTCACACACACACACATTCTCTCTCACACACACAATGTGGAGGGAGATTTACGCTGTATCTCACCCGATGCTGTACCTGTCCTGGGTGTGTTTGATGTGTAGGCAGCTTTTCCCTGCATCTATCCCCATGCTGTATCTGTCATTGGAATATTTGATTGTCATGATGTGGAGATTTGATAGTTATTTGATAGTGACAGTGTAGAGGGAGCTTTATCTGTATCTAACCCCGTGCTGTACCTGTCCTGGGAGTGTTTGATGGGGACAGTGACGAGGGAGCTTTACTCTGTACCTAACCCCGTGCTGTACCTGTCCTGGGTGTGTTTGATGGGAACAGTGCAGAGGGAGCTTTACTCTGTATCTAACCCCGTGCTGTACCTGTCCTGGGTGTGTTTGATGGGAACAGTGTAGAGGGAGCTTTACTCTGTATCTAACCCCGTGCTGTACCTGTCCTGGGAGTGTTGGATGGGGACAGTGTAGAGAGAGCTTTACTCTGTATCGAACTCTGTGCTGTACCTTTCCTGGGAGTGTTTGATGGGAACAGTGTCGAGGGAGCTTTACTTTGCATCTAATCCCGTGATTCAGTTACTGATAGACTGTAGAGGAAGATCAGGTCACACACACACTCTCCTTACACACTCTCAGACACACACACACACACACACACACTCAAACACACACACATGCTCTCTCTGTCTCTCACACACACATACACTATCTCTTACGCACTCTCTCACTCACACACATGCTCTTTCTCTCTGTCACACACACTCATTCTCTCTCTCTCACACACTTTCTCTCTCACACACATTCTCTCACACACACTTTCACCCATGAATTCTCTCTCACTGACACACTCTCACACACATGCACTCAGTCTCTCACACACACATACACTCAGTCTCTCACACACACACAGATACACTCACTCTCTCACACACACACACTCTCTCTCTCTCACACACACAGATACACTCACTCTCTCACACACATACACTCTCTCACACATACACTCTCTCTCAACCATATACTCTCTCTCTCGCACACACACACTCTCACACACACAATCACTCTCACACACACAATCACTCTCACACACACACTCTCTCTCTCGCACACACTCTCTCTCACACTCTCTCTCTCTCACACACACACTCTCTTTCTCACACACACACTCTTTCTCACACACACTCTCTCACACGCACACACTCTCTCTCGCACACACTCTCTCACACACACACTTTCTCACACACTCTCTCTCTCTCGCACACACAATCTCTCTCACACACACAAACTCTCTCTCTCACACACACACACACACACACACACACACACACACACACACACACACACACACACAATGATGGGCAAAATGTAGAGGAAGATTTGAGCTGTATCTAACCCCGTGCTGTACCTGTCCTGGGGCTGTTTGATGTGCACAATGTGGAGGCAGCTTTTCCTTTAATCTCGCACCATGCTGTATCTGTCATTGGATTATTTGATGGGGACAGTGTATAGGGAGCTTCAGTCTGTATCTCACCCCGTGCTGTACCTGTCCTGGGAGTGTTTGATGGGGACAGTGTCGAGGGAGCTTCAGTCTGTATCTAAACCCGTGCTGTACATGTCCTGGGAGTGTTTGATGTTGATAGTGTAGAGGGAACTTCACTCTGCATCTAACCCCGTGCTGTACATGTCCTGGGAGTGTTTGATGAGGACAGTGAAGTGGGAGCTTTACTCTATATCTAACCACTTGCTGTATCTGTCGTGGGAGTGTTTGATGGGGACAGTGTAGACGGAGATTTATTCTGTATCTCACCCCGTGCTGTATCTGTTAGAACATGAGAACATAAGAAATAGGAGCAGGAGTAGGCCATCTAGCCCCTCGAGCCTGCCCCGCCATTCAATAAGATCATGGCTGATCTGACGTGGATCAGGACCACTTACCCGCCTGATCCCCATAACCCTTAATTCCCTTACCGATCAGGAATCCATCCATCCGCGCTTTAAACATATTCAGCGAGGTAGCCTCCACCACCTCAGTGGGCAGAGAATTCCAGAGATTCACCACCCTCTGGGAGAAGAAGTTCCTCCTCAACTCTGTCTTAAACCGACCCCCCTTTATTTTGAGGCTGTGTCCTCTAGTTTTAACTTCCTTACTAAGTGGACAGAATCTCTCCGCCTCCACCCTATCCAGCCCCCGCATTATCTTATAATATCTGTTCCGGGAGTGTTTGATGGGGACAGTGTAGAGGGAGATTTACACTGTATCTAACCCCATGCTGTAGCTGTCCTGGGAGTGTTTGATGGGGACAGTGTCAAGGGACTTTACTCTATATCTAACCACTTGCTGTACCTGTCCTTGGTTTGTCTGATGGGGATATTGTAGAGGGAGCTTTACTCCATATCTAACCCCCTGCTGTATCTGTTCTTGGAGTGTTTGATGGGGATAGTGCAGAGGGAGCTTTACTCTGTATCTAACCCATGCTGTCCCTGTCCTGGGAGTGTTTGATGGGGACAGTGTCGAGCGAGCTTCACTCTGTATCTAAACCCGTGCTGTCCCTGTCCTGGGAGTGTTTGATGAGGACAGTGTAGAGGGAGCTTTACTCTGTATCTTACCCTGTGCTGTACCTGTCCTGGGAGTGTTTGATGGGGACAGTGTAGAGGGAGCTTTACTCTGTATCTAACCCCGTGTTGTACCTGTCCTGGGAGTGTTTGATGGGGACAGTCTCGAGGGAGCTTTACTCTGTATCTAACGCCGTGCTGTACCTGTCCTGGGAGTGTTTGATGGGGGACAGTGTAGAGGGAGCTTTACTCTGTATCTAACCCCGTGCTGTACCTGTCCTGGGAGTGTTTGATGGGGACAGTGTAGAGGGAGCTTTACTCTGTATCTAACCCTGTGCTGCACCTGTCCTGGGAGTGTTTGATGGGGGACAGTGTAGAGGGAGCTTTACTCTGTATCTTACCCCGTGCTGTACCTGTCCTGGGAGTGTTTGATGGGGGACAGTGTAGAGGGAGCTTTACTCTGTATCTAACCCCGTGCTGTACCTGTCCTGGGAGTGTTTGATGGGGACAGTGTAGAGGGAGCTTTATTCTGTATCTAACCCTGTGCTGTACCTGTCCTGGGAGTGTTTGATGGGGACAGTCTCGAGGGAGCTTTACTCTGTATCAAAACCCGTGCTGTACCTGTCCTGGGCGAGTTTGTTGGGGACAGTGCAGAGGGAGCTTTACTCTGTATCTAACCCCGTGCTGTATCTGTTCTGGGACGGTTTGATGGGGACAGTGTACAGTGAGCTTTAATCTGTATCTAACCCCGTGCTGTAACTGTCCTGGGAGTGTTTGATGGGGACAGTGTAGTGGGAGCTTTACGCTGTATCTAACCCCGTGCTGTATCTGTCCTGGGTGTGTTGGATGGGGACAGTGGAGAGAGAGCTTTACTCTGTATCGAACTCTGTGCTGTACCTGTACCTTTCCTGGGTGTGTTTGATGGGAACAGTGTCAAGGGAGCTTTACTTTGCATCTAATCCCGTGATTCAGTTACTGATAGACTGCCGAGGAAGATCAGGTCACACACACGCTCTCCTTACACACTCTCAGACACACACACACACACATACACACACGCTCTCTCTGCCTCTCACACACACATACACTATCTCTTACGCACTCTCTCACTCACACACATGCTCTTTCTCTCTGTCACACACACTTTCTCTCTCTCACACACTTTCTCTCTCTCACACACTTTCTCTCTCACACATTCTCTCACACACACTTTCACGCTCACACACTCTCACCCATGCATTCTCTCTCACTGACACACTCTCACACACATGCACTCAGTCTCTCACACACACATACACTCACTCTCTCACACACATACACTCCCTCTCACACACATACACTCACTCTCTCACACACATACACTCTCTCTCACGCACACACTCTCTCTCACGCACTCTCTCTCTCTCTCACACACGCACTCTCTCTCTCTCTCACACACACACTCTCTCTCACACACACACACTCTCTCTCTCGCACACGGTCTCTCTCACACACACGCTCTCTCTCTCGCACACACTCTCTCTCTCGCACACACATTCTCTCTCTCGCACACGCTCTCTCTCTCGCACACGCTCCCTCTCTCGCACACGCTCCCTCTCTCGCACACGCTCCCTCTCTCGCACACGCTCCCTCTCTCGCACACGCTCCCTCTCTCGCACACGCTCTCTCTCTCGCACACACTCTCTCTCTCGCACACACCCTCTCTCTCTCACACACTCTCTCACGCCCACGCTCTCTCTCTCGCACACGCTCTCTCTCTCGTACGCACTCTCTCTCTCACACACACTCTCTCTCTCACACACACACTCTCTCTCGCACTCTCTCTCTCGCACACACTCTCTCTCTCGCACTCTCTCTCTCGAACACACTCTCTCTCTCGTACACACTCTCTCTCTCGCACACTCTCTCTCACACACACACACACTTTCTCTCTCACAATCATTCTCTCACACACACTTTCACGCTCACACACTCTCACCCATGCACTCTCTCTCACTGTCACACTCTCACACACATGCACTCAGTCTCTCACACACACATACACTCACTCTCTCACACACATTCACTCTCTCTCACACACATACACTCTCTCTCAAGCATATACTCCCTCTCACACACACACTCTCTCACACACACACTCTCTCTCGCACACACTCTCTCTCGCACACACTCTCTCTCACACACACGCTCTCTCTCTCGCACACTCTCTCTCTCTCACACACACACACTCTCTCTCACACATACACTCTCTTATACACACACACACACACAGTGATGGGGCAAAATGTAGAGGAAGATTTGAGCTGTATCGAACCCCGTGCTGTACCTGTCCTGGGTGTGTTTGATGGGGACAGTGTCGAGGGAGCTTCACTCTGTATCAAAACCCGTGCTGTACCTGTCCTGGGAGTGTTTGATGGGGGACAGTATAGAGGGAGCTTTACTCTGTATCTAACCCCGTGCTGTACCTGTCCTCGGAGTGTTTGATGGGGACAGTGTAGAGGGAGCTTCACTCTGTATCTAAACACGTGCTGTACCTGTCCTGGGTGTGTTTGATGGGGGACAGTGTAGAGGGAGCTTTACTCTGTATCTAACCCCGTGCTGTATCTCTCCTGGAAGTGTTTTATGGGGACAGTGTAGAGCGAGCTTTGCTCCGTATCTTACCCTGTGCTGTCCCTGTCCTGCGAGTGTTTGATGGGGGACAGTATAGAGGGACCTTTACTCTGTACTGAACCCCGTGCTGTATTTGTCCTGGGAGTGTTTAATGGGGACAGTGTCGAGGGAGCTATACTCTGTACCTAACCCTGTGCTGTACCTGTCCTGGGAGTGTTTGATGGGGACAGGACTTGGGGGACATTGGATTTTAGACAATGTTTAGGGTTTTCGACTTTTCGGAGTGAAATTCAGGAACACTTTGCCACACCAGGTGTGATATTAGTTTGGAACTACCTTCTATAATTCACAGTTGATGCTCAGTCACTTATTAATGTTCAAACCTGAAGTTGATAGATGGTATTTTACACACAGGAGAAGCAATTTAAAATCAATGGGCCAATGTTAAAATACTTGCAGGAACAGAGAGACCTGGGGTTTCAGTTCATTTTTACATCTTAAAGATTCAACCTGGGGCTCAGAATCTGTCAGTTGAATCTACTTTTCCTGTCCCGAAAAGGTGTCAACAATTGTGTTGGGGAATGTGACAAAAGGTGCCATTCCTGCATCCTGCACAGTGGGGTTGGGAGGTTGTTTGAAAGGAGATTCAGAAAGTGTCAATTAGATTGTGTCTCTTTGCAGAAGTTGAGTATTTCACAGGAGATGCCTTGAGATAAAGGAAAGTTTTACCAATGTCTGCGTAACTTTCAAAGTCTCCAGACGCATGAAGGGGGCAGAGATTTTGTAATATTCAGAGCAGGAGATGCCAGACAATCACAGAATTGAAGATGTGAGGCCATCTCTTGTTTCTGAATGTCAATCTGTAGCTTTTAAACTTTAGTCCTGGGCTAATCATTCCAAGTTTGCAATCCCACACTTTGTTGTTAATTTTGAGTTGTAAATTTTCTGAAATTGATTCTGTAATAAACATCTATGCAGGATGCAATGATTCCCATTCTGTCTGCTGATGCAAAGCCCCAGTTTGTGTCTCAGTTTCACTCTTTATCAACCACTTAAGATCCAAGAGCCAGAGAATTCCTACACTGCAGAATGAGGCCATTCAGCCCAACAAGCCTGCCCCGACAATAATCCCACCCAGGTCCGAATCCCCCTGACACTAAGGGGCAATTTAGCAAACGTGCAAACTCCACACAGACAGTCACTCGAGGCGGGGAATCGAACCCAGATCCCTGGCGCTGTGAGTCAGCAGTGCTAACCACTGTGCCACCGTGTCACCCGGTGATGAGACAGAACGTTTGCCAAAGTGCACAGAAATAGGCAGCATTGTCAGCATTTTAGCTGGAAGCTTCAAATGACAAAGGGATCTTAATAGTAGAGTCACAGAATCCCTGCAGTGCAGAAGGAGGCCATTCAGCCCATCGAGTCTGTACTGACTCTCTGGCACAGTATCTTACCAAGGCCCTTGACCCAGCCCTATCCCCGTAACCCCACACATTTACCTTAATCCACCGAACCAACACAGCTTTGGACAGGAAACGGCAATTTACTGTGTCCAATCCACAAATTTGGAAAATACTGGGATGGATTGAGAAATGGTTTCCGGGCAGAAAACAGAGCTCAGATACAAATGGGCCCTTTGGCCCAACTTTTCCCTGCCACCCAGTTTTTACCATTAAGCTCGTATCAAATGCCTTGCGTTTGGCCCAAATCCCTCCATACCAATCTTACCAGAATAACTGTCTAAATGCTTTTTAAAATATAAAATTGTGTCCGCTTCTACTACGACCTCTGGCAGCTTGTTCCAATTCCTCACCACCCTCTGTGTGAAAAGAATTGCCCTCTGGACCCTCTCCCCTCTCACCTTAAACCTATGTCTTCTAGTTTTAGACTCCCCTCCCTTTTGGAAAAGATGTTGACGAGCTTATCAAAGAACAAAGAGAATTACAGCACAGGAACAGGCCCTTCGGCCCTCCAAGCCTGCACCAACCATGCTGCCCGACTGAACTAAAACCCCCTACCCTTCCGGGGACCATATCCCTCTATTCCCATCCTATTCATGTATTTGTCCAGACGTTCCGTAAAACTCACTATCGTATCTGCTTCCACTACCTCCCCCGGCAGTGAGTTCCAGGCACCCACCACCCTCTGTGTAAAAATACTTGCCTTGTACATCTCCTTTAAACCTTGCCCCTCACACCTTAAACCTATGCCCCCTAGATTTTGAATCTTCCACCCTGGTAAAAGGCTTCTGACTATCCACTCTGTCCATGCCCCTCATAATCTTGTAGAATTCTATCAGGTCGCCCCTCAACCTCCGTCGCTCCAGTGAGAACAAACCAAGTTTCTCCAATCTCTCCTCAGAGCTAATGCCCTCCATCCTAGGAAACATCCTGGTAAATCTTTTCTGAACCTTCTCCAAAGCCTCCACATCTTTCTGGTAGTGTGTCGATCAGAATTGAACACTATATTCCAAGTGCGGCCTAACTAAGGTTCGATAAAGCTGCTGTATCCATGCCCTCATTATTTTAGAGACCTCTATAAGAACACCACTAAGCCAACTCAAGGGAAAAAAGTCCCAGAGTATCCAGCCTCTCATTATAATTCAAACCCTCAGGACCCCATAGCATCCCAGTAATTCTTTTCTGCACACTTTCTAGCTTAATAATCTCCTTTCTATAAGGGTGATGAAATGTATCCGAGGATTCTTTGGGAGGCGAGGGATGAGATTGCAGAGCCTTTTGCTTTGATCTTTGGGTCCTCGCTGTCCACGGGGATGGTGCCGGAGGACTGGAGAGTGGCAAATGTTGTTCCTTTGTTTAAGAAAGGGAATTGAAATGACCCTGGTAATTATTGACCGGTTAGTCTGACTTCGGTGGTTGGTAAATTGATGGAAAAGGTCCTTAGGGATGGGATTTACGACCATTTAGAAAGATGCGGATTAATCCGGGATAGTCAGCACGGATTTGTGAAGGGCAAATCGTGCCTCACAAATTTGATAGAATTTTTTGAGGAGGTAACTAGGTGTGTTGATGAAGGTAGGGCGGTTGATGTCATATACATGGATTTTAGTAAGGCGTTTGATAAGGTCCCCCATGGTCGGCTTATGATGAAAGTAAGGAGGTGTGGGATAGAGGGAAAGTTGGCCGATTGGATAGGTAACTGGCTATCTGATCGAAGACAGAGGGTGGTGGTGGATGGAAAATTTTCGGACTGGAGGCAGGTTGCTAGCGGAGTGCCGCAGGGATCGGTGCTTGGTCCTCTGCTCTTTGTGATTTTTATTAATGACTTAGAGGAGGGGGCTGAAGGGTGGATCAGTAAATTTGCTGATGACACCAAGATTGGTGGAGTAGTGGATGAGGTGGAGGGCTGTTGTAGGCTGCAAAGAGACATAGATAGGATGCAAAGCTGGGCTGAAAAATGGCAAATGGAGTTTAACCCTGATAAATGTGAGGTGATTCATTTTGGTAGGACAAATTTAAATGTGGATTACAGGGTCAAAGGTAGGGTTCTGAAGACTGTGGAGGAACAGAGAGATCTTGGGGTCCATATCCACAGATCTCTAAAGGTTGCCACTCAAGTGGATAGAGCTGTGAAGAAGGCATATAGTGTGTTAGCTTTTATTAACAGGGGGTTGGAGTTTAAGAGCCGTGGGGTTATGCTGCAACTGTACAGGACCTTGGTGAGACCGCATTTGGAATATTGCGTGCAGTTCTGGTCACCTCACTATAAGAAGGATGTGGAAGCGCTGGAAAGAGTGCAGAGGAGATTAACCAGGATGCTGCCTGGTTTGGAGTGTCGGTCTTATGAGGAAAGGTTGAGGGAGCTGGGGCTGTTCTCTCTGGAGCGGAGGAGATTGAGGGGAGACTTAATAGAGGTTTATAAAATGATGAAGGGGATAGATCGAGTGAACGTTCAAAGACTATTTCCTCGGGTGGATGGAGCTATTACAAGGGGGCATAACTATAGGGTTCATGGTGGGAGATATAGGAAGGATATCAGAGGTAGGTTCTTCACGCAGAGAGTGGTTGGGGTGTGGAATGGACTGCCTGCAGTGATAGTGGAGTCAGACACTTTAGGAACATTTAAGCGGTTATTGGATAGGCACATGGAGCACACCAGGATGGTAGGGAGTGGGATAGCTTGATCTTGGTTTCAGATGAAGGTCGGCACAACATCGTGGGCCGAAGGGCCTGTTCTGTGCTGTACTGTTCTATGTTCTATGTTCTATGTGACCAGAACAATACACAGCATTCCAAGTGTGGTCTTACCAATGTCTTGTACAACTCCAACAAGACGTCCCAACTCCTGTGTTCAATGTTTTGACCAATGAAACCAAGCATGTGGAATGCCTTCTTCACCACTCTATCCACCTGTGACTCCACTTTCAAGGAGCTATCAATCTGTACCCCGAGATTCCTTTGTTCTGTAACTCTCACCAACACCCTACCATTAACTGAGTAAGTCCTGTGTTTGTTCAATCTACCAAAATGCATCACCTTGCATTTATCTAAATTAAACTCCATCTGCCATTCAACAGCCCACTGGCCCAATTGATCAAGATCCCATTGCAACCCTAGATAACCTTCTTCACTGTCCACTATGCCACAAATCTTGGTGTCAACTGCAAACTTACAAACCATGCCTCCTAAATTCTCATCCAAATCATTAATATAAATGACCAATAACAGTGGACCCAGCACCGATCCCTGAGGCACCCCGCTGGTCACAGGCCTCCAGTTTGACAAAAAAACAACCCTCTACAACCACCCTCTGTCTTCTGTCATCAAGCCTATTTTGTATCCATTTGGCTACCTCACCCTGGATCCCGTGAGATTTAACCAAATCCTGTCTGCTTTTGTTTTTAAATTTGTACATTTTTAAACACAGAAACAGTTCTGTATCGAACTCTGTGCTGTATCTGTAACTTTCCTGGGAGTGTTTGATGGGAACAGTGTCGAGGGAGCTTTACTTTGCATCTAATCCCGTGTTTCAGTCACTGATAGACTGTAGAGGAAGATCAGGTCACACACACGCTCTCCTTACACACTCTCAGACACACACACACACATACACACACATGCTCTCTCTGTCTCTCACACACACATACACTATCTCTTACGCACTCTCTCACTCACACACATGCTCTTCCTCTCTGTCACACACACATTCTCTCTCACACACATTCTCTCTCACACACATTCTCTCTCACACACTTTCACGCTCACACACTCTCACCGATGCATTCTCTCTCACTGACACACTCTCACACACATGCACTCAGTCTCGCACACACACATTCACTCAATCTCTCACTCACATACACTCTGTCTCTCACACATACACTCTCTCTCACACATACACTCTCTCTCAAACATATACACTCGCTCACACACACACTCTCTCTCACACACACACTCTCTCTCACACACACACTCTCTCTCTCGCACACTCTCATTCTCACACACACACTCTCTCGCACACACTCTTTCTCTCGCACACTCTCTCTCTCTCTCACACACACACTCTCTCTCACACACACTCTCTCTCACGCACACGCTCTCTCCCTCTCGCACACACTCTCTCCCTCTCGCACACACTCTCCCTCTCGCACACACTCTCCCTCTCACACACACTCTCCCTCTCACACACACTCTCTCTCTCGCACACACTCTCTCTCACACACACACTCTCTCACACACACACACTCTCTCTCACACACACACTCTCTCACACACACTCTCTCTCTCTCACACACACTCTCTCTCTCTCACACACACGGTCTCTCTCTCTCACACACACACTCTATGTCTCTCACACACACTGTCTCTCACACACGTGCACACACTCTCTCACACACACACTGTCTCTCTCTCTCACGCACACACACTCTCTCTCTCACACACACACACACTCTCTCTCACACACAGTCTCTCTCACACACACGGTCTCTCTCTCACACACACTCTATGTCTCTCTCTCACACACACTCTCTCTATCTCACACACACTCTCTCTCTCACACACACACTCCCTCTCTCGCACTCACTCTCTCACACACACTCTCTCACACACACTCTGTCTCTCACACACACTCTGTCTCTCACACACACTCTGTCTCTCACACACACTCTGTCTCTCACACACACTCTGTCTCTCACACACACTCTTTCTCACACACACTCTCTCTAACACACACTCTCTCTCTCACACACACATTCTCTCACACACACACA
>NW_027590210.1:127500-130000 GCF_964213995.1 Mustelus asterias
TACCAATGTCTGCGTAACTTTCAAAGTCTCCAGACGCATGAAGGGGGCAGAGATTTTGTAATATTCAGAGCAGGAGATGGGGGACAATCACAGAATTGAAGATGTGAGGCCATCTCTTGTTTCTGATTGTCAATCTGTAGCTTTTAAACTTTAGTCCTGGGCTAATCATTCCAAGTTTGCAATCCCACACTTTGCTGTTGTTAATTTTGAGTTGTAAATTTTCTGAAATTGATTCTGTAATAAAAATCCCTGCAGGATGCAATGATTCCCATTCTGTCTGCTGCTGCAAAGCCCCAGTTTGTGTCTCAGTTTCACTCTTTATCAACCACTTAAGATCCAAGAGCCAGAGAGTTCCAACACTGCAGAATGAGGCCATTCAGCCCAACAAGCCTGCCCCGACAATAATCCCACCCAGGCCCGAATCCCCCTGACACTAAGGGGCAATTTTGCAAACGTGCAAACTCCACACAGACAGTCACTCGAGGCGGGGAATCGAACCCAGATCCCTGGCGCTGTGAGTCAGCAGTGCTAACCACTGTGCCACCGTGTCGCCCGGTGATGAGACAGAACGTTTGCCAAAGTGCACAGAAATAGGCAGCATTGTCAGCATTTTAGCTGGAAGCTTCAAATGACAAAGGGATCTTAATAGGAGAGTCACAGAATCCCTGCAGTGCAGAAGGAGACCATTCAGCCCATTGAGTCTGTACTGACTCTCTGACACAGTATCTTACCAAGGCCCTTGACCCAGCCCTATCCCCGTAACCCCACACATTTACCTTAATCCACCGAACCTACACAGCTTTGGACAGGAATCGGCAATTTACTGTGTCCCATCCACAAATTTGGAAAATACTGGGATGGATTGAGAAATGGTTTCCGGGCAGAAAACAGAGCTCAGATACAAATGGGCCCTTTGGCCCAACTTTTCCCTGCCACCCAGTTTTTACCATTAAGCTCGTATCAAATGCCTTGCGTTTGGCCCAAATCCCTCCATACCAATCTTACCAGAATAACTGTCTAAATGCTTTTTAAAATATAAAATTGTGTCCGCTTCTACTCCGACCTCTGGCAGCTTGTTCCAATCCCTCACCACCCTATGTGTGAAAAGAATTGCCCTCTGGACCCTCTCCCCTCTCACCTTAAACCTATGTCTTCTAGTTTTAGACTCCCCTCCCTTTTGGAAAAGATGTTGACGAGCTTATCAAAGAACAAAGAGAATTACAGCACAGGAACAGGCCCTTCGGCCCTCCAAGCCTGCACCAACCATGCTGCCCGACTGAACTAAAACCCCCTACCCTTCCGGGGACCATATCCCTCTATTCCCATCCTATTCATGTATTTGTCCAGACGTTCCGTAAAACTCACTATCGTATCTGCTTCCACTACCTCCCCCGTCAGCGAGTTCCAGGCACCCACCACCCTCTGTGTAAAAAAACGTGCCTTGTACATCTCCTTTAAACCTTGCCCCTCACACCTTAAACCTATGCCCCCTAGATTTTGAATCTTCCACCCTGGTAAAAAGCTTCTGACTATCCACTCTGTCCATGCCCCTCATAATCTTGTAGAATTCTATCAGGTCGCCCCTCAACCTCCGTCGTTCCAGTGAGAACAAACCAAGTTTCTCCAATCTCTCCTCAGAGCTAATGCCCTCCATCCTAGGAAACATCCTGGTAAATCTTTTCTGAACCCTCTCCAAAGCCTCCACATCTTTCTGGTAGTGTGTCGATCAGAATTGAACACTATATTCCAAGTGCGGCCTAACTAAGGTTCGATAAAGCTGCTGTATCCATGCCCTCATTATTTTAGAGACCTCTATAAGAACACCACTAAGCCAACTCAAGGGAAAAAAGTCCCAGAGTATCCAGCCTCTCATTATAACTCAAACCATCGCAACCCCATAGCATCCCAGTCATTCTTTTCTGCACACTTTCGAACTTAATAATCTCCTTTCTATAAGGGTGACCAGAACAATACACAGCATTCCAAGTGTGGTCTTACCAATGTCTTGTACAACTCCAACAAGACGTCCCAACTCCTGTGTTCAATGTTTTGACCAATGAAACCAAGCATGTGGAATGCCTTCTTCACCACTCTATCCACCTGTGACTCCACTTTCAAGGAGCTATCAATCTGTACCCCGAGATCCCTTTGTTCTGTAACTCTCACCAACACCCTACCATTAACTGAGTAAGTCCTGTGTTTGTTCAATCTACCAAAATGCATCACCTTGCATTTATCTAAATTAAACTCCATCTGCCATTCAACAGCCCACTGGCCCAATTGATCAAGACCCCATTGCAACCCTAGATAACCTTCTTCACTGTCCACTATGCCACAAATCTTGGTGTCAACTGCAAACTTACAAACCATGCCTCCTAAATTCTCATCCAAATCATTAATATAAATGACAAATAACAGTGGACCCAGCACCGATCCCTGAGGCACCCCGTTGGTCACAGGCCTCCAGTTTGACAAAAAAACAACCCTCTACAACCACCCT
>NW_027590210.1:135000-137500 GCF_964213995.1 Mustelus asterias
TCTCTCTCTCGCACACACTCTCTCTCTCGCACACACTCTCTCGCACACACTCTCTCTCTCGCACACACTCTCTCTCTCGCACACACTCTCTCTCTCGCACACACTCTCTCTCTCGCACACACTCTCTCTCTCGCACACACTCTCTCTCTCGCACACACTCTCTCTCTCGCACACACTCTCTGTCTCGCACACACTCTCTGTCTCGCACACACTCTCTCTCTCGCACACACTCTCTCTCTCGCACACACTCTCTCTCTCGCACACACTCTCTCTCTCGCACACACTCTCTCTCTCGCACACACTCTCTCTCTCACACACACTCTCTCTCTCACACACACACTCTTTCTCACACACAGACTCTCTCACACACACACTCTCTCTCTCACACACACACACACATACAACGATGGGCAAAATGTCGAGGAAGATTAGAGCTGTATATAACCCCGTGCTGTACCTGTCCTGGGGCTGTTTGATGTGCACAATGTGGAGGCAGCATTTCCTTTAATCTAGCACTATGCTGTATCTGTCATTGGATTATTTGATGGGGACAGTGTATAGGGAGCTTCACTCTGTATCTCACCCCGTGCTGTACCTCTCCTGGGAGTGTTTGATGGGGACAGTGTAGAGGGAGCTTCACTCTGTATCTAAACCCGTGCTGTTCATGTCCTGGGAGTGTTTGATGGGGATAGTGTAGAGGGAGCTTTATCAGTATCTAACCCTGTGCTGTACATGTCCTGGGAGTGTTTGATGGGGATAGTGTAGAGGGAGCTTTTTCTGTATCTAACCCTGTGCTGTATATGTCCTGGGAGTGTTTGATGAGGACAGTGAAGTGGGAGCTTTACTCTATATCTAACCACTTGCTGTATCTGTCGTGAGTGTGTTTGATGGGGACAGTGTCGAGGGAGCTTTACTCTATCTAATCCCGTGCTGTACCTGTGCTGGGCGAGTTTGATGGGGACAGTGTAAAGGGAGATTTACTCTGTATCTCACCCCGTGCTGTATCTGTTCCGGGAGTGTTTAATGGGGACAGCGTGGAGGGAGATTTACCCTGTATCTAACCCCATGTTGTACCTGTCCTGGGACTGTTTGATGGGGACAGTGTCGAGGGAGCTTTACTCTATATCTAGCCACTTGCTGTATCTGTCCTGGGAGTGTTTGATGGGGATAGTGCAGAAGGAGCTTTACTTTGTATCGAACCCATGCTGTGAATGTCCTGGGAGTGTTTGATGTGGACATTATCGAGGGAGCTTTACTCTTGATCTAAACCCGTGCTGTACCTGTCCTGGGTGGGTTTGTTGGGGACAGTGCAGAGGGAGCTTTACTCTGTATCTAATCCCGTGCTGTACCTGTCCTTGGTTTGTTTGATGGGGACAGTGTCGAGGGAGCTTTACTCTATATCTAACCCCGTGCTGTACCTGTCCTGGGACTGTTTGATGGGAACAGTGTAGAGGGAGCTTTACTCTGTATCTGACCCCGTGCTGTACCTGTCCTGGGAGTGTTTGATGGGAACAGTGTGGAGAGAGCTTTACTCTGTATCGAACTCTGTGCTGTACCTGTAACTTTCCTGGGAGTGTTGGATGGGAACAGTGTCGAGGGAGCTTTACTTTGCATCTAATCCCGTGATTCAGTTACTGATAGACTGTCGAGGAAGATCAGGTCACACACACGCTCTCCTTACACACTCTCAGACACACACACACACACACACACACATGCTCTCTCTGTCTCTCACACACACATACACTATCTCTTACGCACTCTCTCACTCACACACATGCTCTTTCTCTCTCTCACACACACTTTCTCTCTCTCTCACACATTCTCTCTCACACACATTCTCTCACACACACTTTCACGCTCACACACTCTCACGCATGCATTCTCTCTCATTGTCACACTCTCACACACATGCACTCAGTCTCTCACACACACATACACTCACTCTCTCACACACATACACTCACTCTCTCACACACATACACTCTCTCACACATACACTCTCTCTCTCACACATATACTCTTTCTCAAGCATATACTCTCTCCCACACACACTCACTCTCTCTCACGCACACACTCTCTCTCTCACACATAGACTCTCTCTCAAGCATATACTCTCTCCCACACACACACTCTCTCTCATGCACACACTCTCTCTCACACACACACTCTCTCTCTCGCACACACTCTCTCTCTCACACACTCTCTCTCTCTCTCTCTCACACACACACACTCTCTCTCACACACACTCTCTCTCACACACACTCTCTCTCACACACACTCTCTCTCACACACACTCTCTCTCTCACACACACTCTCTCTCTCGCACACACTCTCTCTCTCGCACACACTCTCTCTCTCGCACACACTCTCTCTCTCGCACACACTCTCTCTCTCGCACACACTCTCTCTCTCGCACACACTCTCTCTCTCGCACACACTCTCTCTCTCGCACACACACTCTCTCTCGCACACACTCTCTCTCTCGCACACACTCTCT
>NW_027590210.1:140000-185000 GCF_964213995.1 Mustelus asterias
TGATGGGGGACAGTGTAGAGGGAGCTTTACTCTGTATCTAACCCCGTGCTGTATCTCTCCTGGAAGTGTTTTATGGGGACAGTGTAGAGCGAGCTTTGCTCCGTATCTTACCCTGTGCTGTCCCTGTCCTGCGAGTGTTTGATGGGGGACAGTATAGAGGGACCTTTACTCTGTACTGAACCCCGTGCTGTATTTGTCCTGGGAGTGTTTAATGGGGACAGTGTCGAGGGAGCTATACTCTGTACCTAACCCTGTGCTGTACCTGTCCTGGGAGTTTTTGATGGGGACAGGACTTGGGGGACATTGGATTTTAGACAATGTTTAGGGTTTTAGACTTTTCGGAGTGAAATTCAGGAACACTTTGCCACACCAGGTGTGATATTAGTTTGGAACTACCTTCTATAATTCACAGTTGATGCTCAGTCACTTATTAATGTTCAAACCTGAAGTTGATAGATGGTATTTTACACACAGGAGAAGCAATTTAAAATCAATGGGTCAATGTTAAAATAGTTGCAGGAACAGAGAGACCTGGGGTTTCAGTTCATTTTTACATCTTAAAGATTCAACCTGGGGCTCAGAATCTGTCAGTTGAATCTACTTTTCCTGTCCCGAAAAGGTGTCAACAATTGTGTTGGGGAATGTGACAAAAGGTGACATTCCTGCATCCTGCACAGTGGGGTTGGGAGGTTGTTTGAAAGGAGATTCAGAAAGTGTCAATTAGATTGTGTCTCTTTGCAGAAGTTGAGTATTTCACAGGAGATGCCTTGAGATAAAGGAAAGTTTTACCAATGTCTGCGTAACTTTCAAAGTCTCCAGACGCATGAAGGGGGCAGGGATTTTGTAATATTCAGAGCAGGAGATGCCAGACAATCAAAGAATTGAAGATGTGAGGCCATCTCTTGTTTCTGAATGTCAATCTGTAGCTTTTAAACTTTAGTCCTGGGCTAATCATTCCAAGTTTGCAATCCCACACTTTGCTGTTGTTAATTTTGAGTTGTAAATTTTCTGAAATTGATTCTGTAATAAAAATCCCTGCAGGATGCAATGATTCCCATTCTGTCTGCTGCTGCAAAGCCCCAGTTTGTGTCTCAGTTTCACTCTTTATCAACCACTTAAGATCCAAGAGCCAGAGAATTCCTACACTGCAGAATGAGGCCATTCAGCCCAACAAGCCTGCCCCGACAATAATCCCACCCAGGCCCGAGTCCCCCTGACACTAAGAGGCAATTTAGCAAACGTGCAAACTCCACACAGACAGTCACTCGAGGCGGGGAATCGAACCCAGATCCCTGGCGCTGTGAGTCAGCAGTGCTAACCACTGTGCCACCGTGTCGCCCGGTGATGAGACAGAACGTTTGCCAAAGTGCACAGAAATAGGCAGCATTGTCAGCATTTTAGCTGGAAGCTTCAAATGACAAAGGGATCTTAATAGTAGAGTCACAGAATCCCTGCAGTGCAGAAGGAGGCCATTCAGCCCATCGAGTCTGTACTGACTCTCTGACACAGTATCTTACCAAGGCCCTTGACCCAGCCCTATCCCCGTAACCCCACACATTTACCTTAATCCACCGAACCTACACAGCTTTGGACAGGAAACGGCAATTTACTGTGTCCAATCCACAAATTTGGAAAATACTGGGATGGATTGAGAAATGGTTTCCGGGCAGAAAACAGAGCTCAGATACAAATGGGCCCTTTGGCCCAACTTTTCCCTGCCACCCAGTTTTTACCATTAAGCTCGTATCAAATGCCTTGCGTTTGGCCCAAATCCCTCCATACCAATCTTACCAGAATAACTGTCTAAATGCTTTTTAAAATATAAAATTGTGTCCGCTTCTACTACGACCTCTGGCAGCTTGTTCCAATCCCTCACCACCCTCTGTGTGAAAAGAATTGCCCTCTGGACCCTCTCCCCTCTCACCTTAAACCTATGTCTTCTAGTTTTAGACTCCCCTCCCTTTTGGAAAAGATGTTGACGAGCTTATCAAAGAACAAAGAGAATTACAGCACAGGAACAGGCCCTTCGGCCCTCCAAGCCTGCACCAACCATGCTGCCCGACTGAACTAAAACCCCCTACCCTTCCGGGGACCATATCCCTCTATTCCCATCCTATTCATGTATTTGTCCAGACGTTCCGTAAAACTCACTATCGTATCTGCTTCCACGACCTCCCCCGGCAGCGAGTTCCAGGCACCCACCACCCTCTGTGTAAAACAACTTGCCTTGTACATCTCCTTTAAACCTTGCCCCTCACACCTTAAACCTATGCCCCCTAGATTTTGAATCTTCCACCCTGGTAAAAAGCTTCTGACTATCCACTCTGTCCATGCCCCTCATAATCTTGTAGAATTCTATCAGGTCGCCCCTCAACCTCCATCGTTCCAGTGAGAACAAACCAACTTTCTCCAATCTCTCCTCAGAGCGAATGCCCTCCATCCTAGGAAACATCTAAATTAAACTCCATCTGCCATTCAACAGCCCACTGGCCCAATTGATCAAGACCCCATTGCAACCCTAGATAACCTTCTTCACTGTCCACTATGCCACAAATCTTGGTGTCAACTGCAAACTTACAAACTTACACATCTCTGAACCTCCCCTCTGCCCAATCTCTCTCTGCCCCTCCTCCCGATCCTCTCTGCCCCTCCCCCTGATCCTCTCTGCCCAATCTTCTCCAATCCCAATTCCCCCCCCCCCCCCCCCCCACTCCAGCCAAATCTGTTGTCCCTCCTCACAATCCCTCTAAATCTCCCGATCCTTCCCTCTGAGCCCCGTACCCCGCTCCCCCACTGCCCAAACCATCTTCAAAGCCCCCCGGCTGAATATCCCTCTAAGTTCCCCTCTTTCCCCCCACCCCTCTCAACCTGGCAAATTCCCACTCCCTCCCTGTGAACAGCCTCTGGACTGACAGATCCCCCCCCTTCTAATTAGTAACCCCCCCCCCCCCCCCCACCACACATCTATCCCCGTCCACCACCCCCCTGTAAACAGCTCCTGGTGGAGTTGGATGTGGAAACTCTGCCCATTTTAAACATTAACGTTCAAACGACTAATTCCCCTGACACTGAGCAGCCTGTGTTATAACATCCCGCACCCCCATCCTGTACAACAGACCCCCTGTCTGATTCCCCCCCCCCCCCTCAATTGCCCCCTTTCTCTGATAACCCCTGACTCTGGTCAGCCTGTGTTATAATATTCCCCCCTCTTGTACAACAGCCTCCCCCACCAGCCCCTTCCCTCTCTGTCTAATAGCCCCTGGCTCTGAACAAGCCCCTGTATTACACACTCCCCCCTTTCAGCAGTGCTGAATCCCTCTGAATTGCCCCCGATTCCCTCCCTCTGCGTTCCTGGGCCTTTGCTGCTTGTGAACAGCAAACCCGTGATCTGGCCCGTCCCCCACGAGAGAGCAGAGAGGGAGATAAGAGGCAGAGAAGCAGAGAGATATAGAGATGGAGTTAGAGAGAATGCTACTGTAATTCAGACAGAATGATTCACAGAGAGAGGGAAGCAGAGATCAGATACAGAGAGAGATAAGAGGCAGAGAGATATAGAGATGGAGATAGGATGCGACTGTAATTCAGACATTGATTCACAGAGAAGGGAGGGAGCAGAGATAAGAGACAGAGATATAGAGATGGAGTTAGTGAGGAATCTGCTGTGATTCAGACAATGATTCACAGAGAGAGGGAAGCAGAGAACAGATAGAGATATAGAGACAGAGGATGCTACTTTAATTCAAACAGACTGAGTCAGGGGGAGGCAGAGATAGAGAGAGGGGGAAGCAGAGAGAGATAGAGAGAGTCAAGCAGATAGCTAGAGAGATAAGACAGAGAAGCAGAGTTAAAGTTCAAATTTTATTCGTCACAAGTAGGCTTACATTAACACTGCAATGAAGTTACTGTGAAAAGATGGAGATAGAGAGAATGCTGCTGTACTTCAGACAGAATGAGTCAGAGAGGGAGCAGAGATAGATAGAGCGAGAGAGAGATGGAGAGGAGGCTGCTGTGATTGAGATAAAATGATCCACAGAGAGGGAGAGAGAGATGTGCAGAGAGGCTGAGATACAAAGTGAGATGTCGAGATAAATAGAAAGTGGGGCTTTGGCAAGACAGTGACAAAGTTTCAGAGAGAGAGTGAAAGATAGAGAGAATGAGAGAAAAGGGAGAAAGATGCTGCCATTTTGAGAGGCTGAGGTATAAAGGATGGGGAGAGACAGGGATTGGAAAGATGTGGAGAAACAGTTCTGAGGATGGGGGAGTTGCACAGACAGAGCTTCAGGGAGAGGGATTGAAATCTGGGATTACATTGGAGCAGGGATCACTGGGAATACCCCCTCCCCCTGACACACAGACCACTAACCCTCCGTGTAAAAGCCCCACCAGTCTATCTGTGAATAAAAATGAACGACCAAGACACGGGGACTTTTATTAATATTTTTCTCTCTGGTTATAGCTCTTGTCCGAGGATTCCTCACGGCAAAACTATTCGCTCTCTGCATCGCCAAAGTTTCCAAAGGAATTCTCCTTGGAAGAGAGAAAGAGAAAATAAAGTGAAATTTGATTAAACACAAAACAAAAGCTGATTATAAACAATAAAAGGCACAGCAAGATCCCAGGACTTGCTGAAATTCACAATCTCACTGGGGGAGGTGGGGGAAACATTCATTTTCACCTCCTCATTATTAAACCCTGACAAAATGGGAACACGTTTCAAATGCAATGAACTTCCAACTGCCTCCTGACTGTCCCGATATTGAATTTATTAAACACATCAAAGCATTCTGGGGGCTTTACTCCAGAGACAGGCCAGTGAAAAAACACAGGAGGCCCCAATGAAGTTCCCACTTCTATCAGTCACCTCTCTCCCCTCACTCTGTTTCTCCCTCTCCGTCTCTTACACACTTCCCCCCAGATCTCTATCTGTCCAATACCCCGTCTCTGCTCCTGTCTCTGGATAACCTGTCCTGATCTCTGCTCTGTTTCTCTATCTCGAGGCGAATCTGGATTGAAATGCTCTCTCTAAGTTTCTGTCTGACCGTTTAAAATAAAACTCACAATCAAAAGGGAAATGAGAAGGGGGCGGGAGCTGGAAAATCCACAATCCCACCCTGAAGCGGCTGCTTCACATTTTATTGAACCATTGAATTCAGCCACTTAAACCCTGTTGGGGAATTAAGCGAATGCAAAAGTGCTGCTGAGATTTAGGCCGTGAAGTGAGGCCTAGTCACAGAGGCTGCATTATTCCTCCGGTAGAAAGAACAAACCCCCCTCTCTCCCACCCCCCAGTTAAACAGAACAATCTTCTCCATCCACACCCACAAATCCCAGCGCCCTGTCTAAAAACACAAGCAGGACTCTGGGATTGAGAACAAGCCTTTCCCCCAGGCTCAGGAATTTGAATTTCAGCTCCCTCTCCCTCCCGAGTGCTTCACAGTGAGAGAGAGAGAGAGACTGGGAATGCTGCAATCAGGATCCCACAGGGAGTCCCACACTGCAGGAGGACACCCCCCCCACCCCCAGAGCCTCTGTCTCTATCCCCCTACCCCCCCTCCACTGAGCCCCCCCACACTCCCCACCCATTCTCTGTTCCTCTCTCTCTACCCCACCCTCCTTCCTCTCCATCTTTTCATGTTTAAAGTGTGGGGCGCTGTCACAGTGCAGGGAATATGGGGCGGGGAGGAGGGCACAGCAAGATCCCACACACAGTCTGAGCAGGGCTAGATACAAAGTGATTTTTAAGTGAGGATTGGGCTAAAGTGAGTGGGCAATGAGGGAACCACACTTCTCCCTCTCTCTCCCTCGCTCCCCCCCTCCATCTCTTCCCCCACCCCAAATAAAAATAATGACAAGTCACTCCAGGATTGGGGCTGTTTGTACATTCAATATGAACAGGGAACCTTCCACTTCGAGCACAGTCACACCTCTCTCTCCCATTCCCTCTGTCTCTCGCTGTTTCTTTCTCTCGCTGTTTCTTTCTCTCTGCCTGTTTCTCTGCCTCTATCTCTGAACCTGTCCAGCCCCCTCTGTGTCTCTTTTGCTTTCCCCCCAGATCTATATATATCCAAACCCCATCTCTGCCCCGGTCTCTCCTACTCTGGATAATCTGTCCTGATCTCTGCTCTGTTTCCCCGTCTGGGGATGAATGGGGATTAAAATGCTCTCTCTGATAAGTTTCTGTCTGACCGTTTCAAATAATGACGCGTTGTGGGCCACGTTTGCTATTTCTCAGTGATTTCCATGGGGAAATGGGGAGGGAAGCTCCTCCTGCAAAGCCAGATCTCTCTCTCACTGCAATGTGGCAGCAGCCAGATTCCAATATCTTTATATTGGGAAAAAATCTTTTCAAACACAACAGCACAGATTCAGCCTCAGTCACACAGCCGCTGGTTACAAATCCCACCTTCTGGGAGGGTGTGAGTGAGGGTCTTTTCCCCCAGAGACTGGGGAGCTGGGCTGTGAGTGCAGAGCAGAGGACCCCCCCCCCCTAACCCAGCCCCCCTCCAGTGTGTCTCCTCTCCCTGCCCCTCTGCCTTTGATCTCCCTCTGTTACCCTCCCTTTCTCTCTCCCTCCCTGATAACTCACAATCAAAGGAGAAAGATGGGAGAGAGAGATACAGCAGGAAAACCCACAATCACATCCCCAATCCGATGGATTAAAGCGGCTGCTGCTGGTTTTATTCGGCTGCCTTTCTCTCTCTCTCTCTCTGTCTTTCTCTCCTTCCCCCCCTCCCTGTCTTTCTCTGTCTCTGTCTGTCTTTCCCTCCCTCCCTGTCTCTCTCTTTCTCTCTCTCTGTCTTTCCCTCCCTGAAATTAAATCAAAAAAATTAACATTGGTGTTTTCCTTCACATTTGATTGAAAGGTGAAATATAGACAGGAATGTCTGGGGAGAGAGAGAGGGGAGGGGTGCAGAGATTGGGAAGAACGCTGGAGAGACAGAGACAGGGAAATTATGAACCCTCCATCCAAATAGAAATTCCTGGGAAAAGAGAGAGGAGAATCTGGAGTCACACAGCACAGAAACAGGCCCTTCGGCCCACCAGGTCTATGCTGGCCGTCAAATCCCAATCTATACTCCCCCCATTCCCCAGCACTTGCTGCACAGCCTACGATGCCTCGCTAATTTAAGTGCTTTAATTTACCCGACCCCCGTTTCCACTTTCTTTCCTTTGAACCCACTTTGCGGTCCGTGAGCGAGATTTTGTTTAATAAAGTGTGGTCGCTGTTGCAGTGCGAGCAAAGGCCACAGGCCCAGTGTGTGCACAGCAAGATCCCACAACAGCAGCAGCAACAATGTGAACCTGAATCAGATGGGACACAGTCCTCCCCAACACACCCCCAACACTCTCGCCTGCTGTGAGCCCCCTTCCCCACTCACTACCCTGTGTGTGTGTGTGTCTGTGTGTGTATCTGTCTGTGTGTTTGTGTGTGTCTCATCCCAAATTTTCAGAAAGGGTTGAACTCCCTCTTAAAACGAAGCCAAACCCTTTTTAAAACACAATCTCTGTGGTGCTCTGGAAGATCCCAGAAGGTGCAGTTCGCTGTGTTGTGTGTTTTAATTTGGGAAATGTTTATACAGAGGGAGAGTGAGGCAGAGAGGGGCTGAGGCAGTGAAATCCACCCCCCCCCCCTCGCCCCGGGACCCTCAGAATTGAATCATAACGTGTAGGGCCACACGGGGGCACAGTGGTTGGCGCTGCTGCCTCACAGCTCCAGGGACCCGGGTTCAATTCCCGGCTCGGGTCACTGTGATCCTGTGTCTCTTCCCCCACCCCCTCACTGCACCTCACCCACTGCACCCCCACAAACCTCACCTCTTGCTTTCTTTTCCAGTTTTCCCCCTCTCTCTCTCCCACTCCCTCCATCTTTCTCTCTCACTCCCTGTCTGCCTTTCTCTCTCTCTCTCCGTCCATCTTTCTCTCTCTCCCACTCCCTCCATCTTTCTCTCTCTCTCCCTCACACTGTTTCTCTCTCTCTTTATCCCTGCCTGTCTCTCTCTCTCTCACTGTCTTTCCCCCTCTTTCTCTCTCTCTCTCTCTCTCTCTCTGTCTTTCCCTCTCTCTCTCTTTCTCCCTCCCTCCCTGTCTTTCTCTTTCTCTCTCAGAGACTGGGAATGCTGCAATCAGGATCCCACAGGGAGTCCCACACTGCAGGAGGACACCCCCCCACCCCCAGAGCCTCTGTCTCTGTCCCCCTACCCCCCTCCACTGAGCCCCCCCACACTCCCCACCCCTTCTCTGTTCCTCTCTCTACCCCACCCTCCTTCCCCTCCATCTTTTCATGTTTAAAATGTGGGGCGCCGTCACGGTGCGGGAAATATGAGGAGGGGAGGAGGGGGGACAGAGCATGAGGGCACAGCAAGATCCCACACACACAGTCTGAGCAGGGCCAGATACAAAGTGATTTTTAAATGAGGATTGGGGTAAAGTGAGTGGGAAATGAGGGAACCACACGTCTCCCTCTCTCTCCCTCCACACGAGAGACCCCCAGATCCTGTGTCTCTTCCCCCACCCCCTCACTGCACCCCCCACAAACCTCACCTCTTGCTGCCCTTTCCTGCTCTCCCTCACTCTCCCCTCTCTGTCTCTCTCTCCCTTTCTCTCTCTCCCCCCCTCTCTGTCTCTTTCTCTCTGTCTCTCTGTAATATGGTTATGAAGCTGCATATATAAGGTTAAAGATGTGGTGTTTGAGAAATGTAAATATTGAAAAGAAATGCTGAGAAAACCAAAACGAACCATCCAGCGTTGTGTCTTTAGAAAGCCACACCCACAGATCCCAGCGCCCTGTCTAAAAACACAAGCAGGACTCTGGGATTGAGAACAAGCCTTTCCCCCAGGCTCAGGAATTTGAATTTCAGCTCCCTCTCCCTCCCGAGTGCTTCACAGTGAGAGGGAGAGAGACTGGGAATGCTGCAATCAGGATCCCACAGGGAGTCCCACACTGCAGGAGGACACCCCCCACCCCCAGAGCCTCTGTCTCTATCCCCCTACCCCCCTCCACTGAGCCCCCCCACACTCCCCACCCATTCTCTGTTCCTCTCTCTCTACCCCACCCGCCTTCCCCTCCATCTTTTCATGTTTAAAGCATGGGGCTCTGTCATAGTGTGAGGAATATGGGGCAGGGGGACAGAGCATGAGTGCACAGCAAGATCCCACACACAGCTTGAACAGGGCCAGATACAAAGTGATTTTGAAGTGAGGATTGGGGTGAAGTGAGTGGGAAATGAGGGAACCACACGTCTCCCTCTCTCTCCCCTCCATCTCTCCCCCACCCCAAATGAAAATAATAAGTCACTCCAGCATTGGTGCTGTTAGTACATTCGATCTGAACTGGGAACCTTCCACTTCGAGCAGAGTCCCACCTCTCTCTGATTCCCTCTTTCTCTCGCTGTTTCTCTCTCCCTCTATCTCTGAACCTGTCCAGCCCCCTCTGTGTCTCTTTTGCTTTCCCCCCAGATCTATATATATCCAAACCCCATCTCTGCCCCGGTCTCTCCTACTCTGGATAATCTGTCCTGATCTCTGCTCTGTTTCTCCGTCTGGGGATGAATGGGGATTAAAATGCTCTCTCTGATAAGTTTCTGTCTGACCGTTTCAAATAATGACGTGTTGTGGGCCACGTTTGCTATTTCTCAGTGATTTCCATGGGGAAATGGGGAGGGAAGCTCCTCCTGCAAAGCCAGATCTCTCTCTCACTGCAATGTGGCAGCAGCCAGATTCCAATATCTTTACAACACATCAAATATGAGGA
The DNA here is from genome assembly GCF_964213995.1 of Mustelus asterias. Taxonomy (NCBI): domain Eukaryota; kingdom Metazoa; phylum Chordata; class Chondrichthyes; order Carcharhiniformes; family Triakidae; genus Mustelus; species Mustelus asterias. The sequence goes on from NW_027590210.1 coordinate 149,752, forward strand.
AAATATATTTTCAAACACAACATCACAGATTCAGCCTCAGTTACACAGTCGCTGTTTCTAAATCCCACCTTCTGGGAGGCTGTGAGTGAGGGTCTTTATCTCAGAGTAAAGTATAAAGTAAAGTTTATTTCTTAGTCACAAGTAAGGCTTACATTAACACTGCAATGAAGTTACTGTGAAATTCTCCTAGTCGCCACACTCTGGCGCCTGTTAATGCACCAGAGTGGGTTAATGCACCGAACCAGAGACTGGGGAGCTGGCTGGGCTGTGAGTGCACAGCGGAGGCTCCCCCCCCCTCTAACCCACTCCCCTCCAATCTCTCTCCTCTCCCTGCCCCTCTGCCTTTGCCCTCTCTCTCTCTCTCTCTGTTACCATCCCTTTCTCTCTCTCTCTCTCTCTCCCTCCCTGATAACTCACAATCACGGGAGAAAGATTGAAGAGAAAGAGATATAGCAGGAAAACCCACAATCACATCCCAAATCCAATGAAAGGGTTGACCAGGATGTTGCCTGGTATGGAGGGTATTGGCTGTGAGGAGAGATTGAATAAACTGGGATTGTTCTCCCTGGAAAGACGGAGGCTGAGGGACGACCAGCTGGAAGTTTATAAAATTATGAGGGGTGTGGCGAGGATAAACAGTTGGGAGCTTTTTGCCAGGACAGAAATGATAATTACAAGGGGGAACAAGTTCAAGATAAGGGGGGAAAGGTTGAGTGGAGATGTGCGGGGAAGGTTTTTACACAGAGGGTGGTGGGGGCCTGGAATGCGCTGCCAAGTGAGGTGGTTGGGGCAGATACATTAGTGACATTTAAGACTTATCTGGATAGACACATGAACAAACGGGGTAGAGAGGGATACAGGCCATTGGTCTCGATAGGTAAACATGATCGGCGCAGGCTTGGAGGGCCAAAGGACCTGTTCCTGTGCTGTGCTGTTCTTTGTATTAAAGTGTCTGCTGCAGGTTTTATTCGACCGTCGAGTCCCATCGATTTAAACACAGGCACTGTTTGGAAAAGGAGCAAAATGCAAAAGCCTTCCTGAGGTTAGGCCTGGGATTGAGGCCTGGTCACAGAGGCTGCATTATACATCCTGGACAAAGAACAGGTTCCCCAGGCCCCGGCCAGTTCACCAGAACAATCCCCTCCAGCCCCGAAACCTCCCGGACAGGGCCTGGGAGGAGGGAGGGGGGAAAAGGGAACCAGTGCTTCCCCCACCCCCTGTCCCCTTCCACCCTCCCCTCACACCGCACGCAGCCCCCATTACAGAATCACAGAATCCTACAGTACAGAAGGAGGCCATTCGGCCCATCAGGTCTACACCAACCACATTCACATCCAGGCCCCATCCTCATTACTCCATGTGACTCTCTCTCTCTCTCTGTCTCCCTGTCTCTCTCTCTCTCTTTGTGTGACTTTCTCTCTGTCTCTCCCGATCTCTCTCTCCCTGTCTAATATTGTTATGAAGTTGCGTATATCAGGTTAAAAATGTGGTGTTTGACAAATGTAAATATTGAAAAGAAATGCTGAGAAAACCAAAACGAACCATCCAGCGTTGTGTCTTTAGAAAGCCTGTGTCTCTGTGCTGGGGATTTTAAACTGCAGAAAGCAGGCTGCAGAACACAACTTTACAACATTTGTGTCCAAAGCAGCAGCCAGAGTCCCAGCAGAGCAAAACAGGCTTTGAACTGGACCAATGATTTTAAAACAAGCTCCCAAACGCACACAACCAATTGCATTCAAATTGGAGCGTTGGTGACAGCCTCAAGCCACTCAAATTGCAGGAATACTGTGAGGAAATTCTGGGTATTTAAACCCGGGACAGGGGGAAATAACGGGGAGGGAGCGACCTTGCTGCCTCTTTAGATTGAAGGGGGGAGAGTCTGATACTGAATCCTGCAGTAATATATACAGCTTCATCACATCACCATCTAAATAGAAGCAGAAACCAACTCAGAAAGTATTCCAGACCCAAGCAGCAGAAGGAAGTTCACACTTCCAACAGACGCCTGGTTATTCGAGGGTGACTCTATTCTGTAATGATTTATTTCATTATTCCTGAGTGAGTCTTGTCATTGGAACAGCATTCTACTGGGGAGTTTATTCAGTTTGTTCATTGTTTTAATAAGGTTGTCACCCAGTCTAAATTAAAGACCTGTTTGGTTGTTCCTGATGGAGAGAGTGTCAGATCTTGCTTTAATTTACCAATTTCTCCCACAGCACAAAGCTGTGCGGGTTCGGTGGATTGGCCGTGTTAAATTGACCCCAGTGTCAGGGGGATTAGCAGGTTAAAAGTGTGGGGTTACGGGAATAGGGCCTGGGTGGGATTGTGGTCGGTACAGACTAGATGGGCCGAATGACCTCCTTCTGCACTGTAGGGATTGAATGTCTAAAACCAGTCGCTTCCTCCTGTCTCTCACATACTTATTTAAGATTACGAGGCGAGGTGTATCCCTTTAGGGGGTTACAAAATAGCGCAGAGGGAAACATCACCTCAGAGTGGTAACAATATTTATAATCACACACCCACCCTCCCTTAGTCAATGAATGAATGATTCAAATGACAATGAAGGTAATTCTGCACAGCAAGATCCCACTGCCAGTCCCACAGTGGAGGAGGACACCCCCAGACTCTGTGTCTCTTTCCCCCTGCCCCTCCTGAGACCCTCTCACACCTCCCCCACCCCCTCTCTGTTTAGCTCTCCCTCCATTTCTCTGTCTCTCTCTCTGCCTCCTCCGCCTCCCCAACCCTTCTCCTTCCCCTCAATCTTTCCTGTTTAAAGTTCTGCTCACGGTCACAGTGCGAGGAATAGGGAGCCAGACCCACCTGTGTGCACAGCAAGATCCCACACACACAACCTGGTGAGGGCCAGATTAAATAAATGTTGTGGGTGAGGACTGCAGGAGAGTGTGTGGGAAATGGGATCCACTCCTCTCTCTCTCTCTCCCCAAATTAAATTGACAACAATTCACATTGGTGTTTTCTTAAACATTTTATTGAAAGATGAAATATAGACAGGAATGTCTGGGGAGAGAGAGAGGGGAGGGGAGGGGTGCTGGGATTGGTAAGAACACTGGAGAGACAGAGAAATTCTATACCCCCCCCCCCATCCAAATAGAAATTCCTGGGAAAAGACAGAGAGAAAAGAATCTGGAGTCACACAGCACAGAAACAGGCCCTTCGGCCCACCAGCTCCATGCTGGCCATCAAATCCCAATCTATCCTCCTCCCACAGTCCAAAGCTGTGCGGGTTGGGTGGATTGTGAACCTGAATCAGATGGGACACAGTCCTCCCCCCACCCCTCCCCCACTCTCTTGCCTGCTGTGAGCCCCCTTCCCCACTCACTACCCTGTGTGTGTCTGTGTGTGTGTCTGCATCATCCCAAATCTCCAGAAAGGCCGGAACTCCCTCTTAAAAGTAACCCTTTTTAAAACTAAAATCCCTGTGGTGCACAGCAAGATCCCACAAAGTGCAGTCAGCTGTGTTGAGCATTTTTTAAATTTGGGAATTGTTTATACAGAGTGAGGGAGCCAGAGAGGGGCTGAGAGAGTGAAATCCCTCTCTCAGGACCCTCAGAATTAAACTGGAGACCCTGTCCCTCACTGAAACCCCCCCTCCCTCTAACAGCCTGTGTCTCTCCCCCTGCATCTAACCCACAACTCCAGCTGTTTCCATCCCTCCCTCTTCCTCTCTCTCCCTGCCTCTCTGTCTCCATCTGTTTCTGCTCGAGAAGAGACAGGGAGAGAGAGGACAGGGAGAGAGAGAGACGGGGAGAGACAGAGATAAAGCGAGAGAGACAGATATTTGATAATTAATTGTGTATGGTCGCATTATTGAGTGTGATTTAATTTGGTGATTTTTTTATACAGAGAGGCAGAGAGAGAGGTGAAGACAGTGACATTCTCTCCCTGGCACCCTCGCAAGTTCAAAGACACAAAAGCTGCAGACACTCACACACACAAACTGGGTTTGGTAAGTTTCCCAATCTCTGCAGCTTCCCATGTGGCCCAGGGTTTGAATTGAAATTTAAAAGCAGCTTGGAGAGACTGCAGGATTTTTGAGTTGAGTTTCTCCCCCCCCCCCCCTCACCCTGTAAATATAAAATAGAAATTCCTGGATTAAAATATTCCCTTGGACAGAGCAGAGGGAATGTGTGAGTGGTGTGTGTGTGTGTCTGAGACCTGGGCTGGATTTGGGAATATCTGCCTGCTGAAGAGGGTCAGTGAAACCATCCTGGCTGAATATCTCATCGCTAAAGAGTCACAGAGAGAGATATCTGATCAATAAATGTGTTACTGAACCCACTCTGGATGCTCCCTCTATCTCTGTCTTTCTCACTAACTTCATTGCAGTGTTAATGTAAGCCTTGTGACACTAAGAAATAAACTTTAAATCTTTCAACTTTAAAAACTCTCTCTTTCTGTCTCAGTAACTGCAGCGTTAATGTAAGCCTTACTTGTGACACGAATAAACAAACTTTAAAACTTTAAATATCCTCCCTGTCTCTTTCTGTCTCTTTATCTATGTCTCTGTGTGTCTCTGTCTCTCTCAGTAACTTCATTGCAGTGTTAATGTAAGCCTTACTTGTGACACTAATAATCAAACTTTAAAACTTTCAACGTTAAAACCTCTGTCTGTGTGTCTCTGTCTCAATTCAGACACTAGTTCAGTGCCAGGTTGAGAGGGGGTCAGTATTGAGCAGAGTGGGGGGCAGTTTGATACAAAGTTTGCAGAAACTGCAGCGAGTGTTTGTAAACATGTTGGGGTTGTGGAAAGGTCAGTGTGTAACAAGCTGAGGGAAGGTGTTTCCACTTCACATGTGGCTACTTTTTGACAGAGTTACCTTTGCATCTACAGGGAGCTCTGAAGCCTCATGGCTTTCTGCCTGCCTCTGTTTGAACAGTTTAATATGTTTCAGCACTGAGACCTCTGGCCCTTGTTGGGAATATCAGTCTCCCAGAATACCAGTATACCTGACTGCCCACCTCCCCGCCCGCCAACCCCAGCCCCCAACCCTGTGTGTGTGTTGTCCCAAGTCTGGAGACTTCCCCGCAGTCCCCTGAAAGGTTTAAACTGCCTCTGAGAAAACACCCCTTTTTAAAACAAAATCCCCAGCAAGATCCCACAAGGTGCAGTCAGCTGTGTTGAGTGTTTTGTAATTTGGGAAAAGTTTATACAGAGAGAGAGAGAGAGAGTGAGGCAGAGAGGGGCTGAGACAGTGAAATCAAACCCCCCGGGACACCCAGAATGAAAATTACACAGCACAAAATCCCAGGATTGCCCCTTTCCAGGTTTTACTGAGAGATTGTCCAACTAAATATTAATTCCTGGGAAAAAGAGGGAGAGAGAGAGAATAAAGAGAGGCAGATAGAGGAAGGAAATGGAGAGAAAAGCAGAGAGAAATAGACAGAATGGGGGGAAAGCTGTGGAGAGGATGAAATGAAAATCTGAACATCTGTAAACTGAATTGTAAAGGCCTCTGTGAATTTTATTCAACAATTAGGTTCATTGCTCTGTCTCCGACCCCTGTTATTTTAGATTTAAAGCAAACTTATAGACAGTTTCATACATAATTTAGTCTTTGCCACCCACCAAAGGGTTAACGTGTTCGTGACTAATTACAAAGCCGGGATATTTTAACCCCAGGGTTTCAAACTCCAGCCCCCCCTCCCCACAATCGAATCCGAGGAAGCAAGATTAAAATTAAACCTGGATCAGGATAATAAAGAGACAACAACTCACATGCGGCCTATAGAACAGGCTTCAGTCCATCCATCCTCCTCTGGAGAAAAGCCCCTTGTCCAAGGATTCCGAGTCCCGTTGCAGTCTTCAAAATTCAAATTCCTGGGGAGAAGAGAGAAAATAGTTAATTAAAATACAAGAAAATATTTAAATTAAATAGCACAAGAGCCCAGGATTCCCCTTCTCAGATTTTACTGAGAGATTGTCTAACTAGATATGAATTCTTGGGGAAAAGAGAGAGAAAATTAATTAAATACAAGAAACCATTGAAATTAAATCTCACCAAAACGCAGGATTCCCCCTTCTCAGTTACACAATCTCTCAGAAACATCAGAACAGGCATGAACAGAGAGAGAGAAGTCTACAAACAGAATCTCCTAAAACTGAATTCAAATATCCACAACCCCCCAGTCCATCCCTGTCTCCCTCTCAGACTCCAGGAGCTGCTCATCTCCCTCTTTCAGTTTGGGAAGGGGCTGCTGATTCCTTCGGGACACTTTTTAAAATCGCCCTCCCGGGATTGGTTTCTACAACTCCCTCCATCTCCCTTTCACTATCTCCCTCTCTTTTCTCCCTCTGCTCCTGTCTCTCTCACTCAGTGTAAAGATGGATGTTCCTGTCTAGATCCTTGTCCCTGTCCCCTCTCTTTCTCACTCGTTGTCTCTGTCCACAGCTGTTTCTTTCCCTCTCTCTCATGTACTCTGCATTGAAATGAGCGATGCCATATTCCTGTCTCCCTGTTTACAATAACACAGTTTTTGTTGATTAAAGGTTTAAAGAGACACAAAGGAAGATGGAGCCAGAGAGAGAGAGCGACATTCTGGAGAGTGATAGACAGATATGGAAGAATGCTCGAGAGAGAGACATTCTGGAGAGTGATGGACAGATATGGAAGAACGCTCGAGAGAGAGACATTCTGGAGAGTGATAGACAGATATGGAAGAATGCTCGAGAGGGAGAGAGAGACATTCTGGTGAGTGATGGACAGATATGGAAGAATGCTCGAGAGAGAGACATTCTGGTGAGTGATGGACAGATATGGAAGAATGCTCGAGAGGGAGAGAGAGACATTCTGGTGAGTGATGGACAGATATGGAAGAATGCTCGAGAGGGAGAGATGAATGGAAAGAAACAGGAAGGGAGAGAAAGCTGAAGATAGGGGAAAAATACTGGAGAGAGAGACAGAGAGAAATAGAATGGGGAAGAAAGCTGCAGAGGGGAAGATAAATGCAATGGCTGAACTTCAGAAAATTGAATTGTAATGTCCTCTGTGAATCTTATTTAACATTCGGGTAAATCACTCTCTCCCACCCCTGTTATTTTGGATTTGCATCAAACTTTTAGACAGTTTCATATTACAGATATTTAATTTACTCTTTGCCACCCAGCAAAGGGTTAACGTGTTTGCGACTAACTGCAATGCCAGGATATTTTAACCACAGGGTTTCAAACTCCACCCCCCCACACCCCACAATCGAACCAGAACTGGTTCATCCGAGGAAGCGAGATTAAAATTAAACCTGGATCAGGGTAATAAAGAGACGACAACTCACATGCGGCCTATAGAACAGGCCTCAGTCCATCCATCCTCCTCTGGAGAAAAGCCCCTTGTCCAAGGATTCTCAGTCCCATTGCAGTCTTCAAAATTCAAATTCCTGGGGAGAAGAGAAAATAATGAATTAAGGTACAAGAAAATGTTTAAATTAAATAGCACAAGAGCCCAGGATTCCCCCTTCTAAGATTTCACTGAGAGATTGTTTAACTAAATATGAATTCCTTGGGAAGAGATAGAATATAATTAATTTAAATACAAGAAAATGTTGAAATTAAATAGCACAAGAGCCCAGGATTCCCCTTTCTCAGTGACACAATCTCTCAGTAAAATCTATATATTAGTTCTTGGGTAAAAGAGAGAGAAATATATTAAAATACCAGAAAATGTTTAAATTAAATAGCACAAGAGCCCCAGGATTCCCCCTTCTCAGATTTTACTGAGAGATTGTCCAACAAAATATTATTTCCTGGGAAAAAGAGGGAGAGAGAGAGGGAATAAAAAAAAGAGACAGATAGAGGAAGGAAAGGGATGGAGAGAAAGAAAACAGAGAGGAAATAGAGAGAATGGGGGAAAAGCTGCAGAGAGGACGAAATGAAATTCTGAACTTCTGAAAACTGAATTGTAAAGGCCTCTGTGAATTTTATTCAACAATTAGGAACAGCAGTCTGTCTCCCATCCCTGTTACCTTGGATTTAAAACAAATTGAGACAGTTTCATATTACAGACATTTAATTTACTCTTTGCCACCCACCAAAGGGTTAACCTGTTTGTAACTAATTGCAAAGCCGGGATATTTTAACCCCAGGGTTTCAAACTCCAGCCCCCCCACCCCACAATCGAACCAGGACTGGTTCATCCGAGGAAGCGAGATTAAAATTAAACCTGGATCAGGGTAATAAAGAGACGACAACTCACATGCGGCCGATAGAACAGGCCTCAGTCCATCCATCCTCCTCTGGAGAAAAGCCCCTTGTCCAAGGATTCCGAGTCATGTTGCAGTCTTCAAAATTCAAATTCCTGGGGAGAAGAGAAAATAATTAATTAAGGTACAAGAAAATGTTTAAATTAAATAGCACAAGAGCCCAGGATTCCCCCTTCTAAGATTTCACTGAGAGATTGTTTAACTAAATATGAATTCCTTGGGAAGAGATAGAATATAATTAATTTAAATACAAGAAAATGTTGAAATTAAATAGCACAAGAGCCCAGGATTCCCCTTTCTCAGTTACACAATCTCTCAGTAAAAGCTAAATATTAATTCTTGGGTAAAAGAGAGAGAAATATATTAAAATACCAGAAAATGTTTAAATTAAATAGCACAAGAGCCCAAGATTCCCCCTTCTCAGATTTTACTGACAGATTGTCCAACAAAATATGACTTCCTGGGAAAAAGAGGGAGAGAGAGGGAATAGAAAAGAGAGACAGATAGAGGAAGGAAAGGGAGAGAAAGAGAGAAAGCGGAGAGAAATAGACAGAATGGCGGAAAAGCTGCAGAGGACACAATGAAAGTCTGAACATCTGAAAACTGAATTGTAAAGGCCTCTATGAATTTTATTCAACAATTAGGAACAGCGCTCTGTCTCCCATCCCCTGTTATCTTGGATTTAAAACTAACTTTCAGACTGCTTCATATTACAGATATTTAATTTACTCTCTGCCACCCAGCAAAGGGTTAACCTGTTTCTGACTAACTGCAAAGCCGGGATATTTTAACCCCAGGGTTTCAAACTCCAGCTGCCCCCCCACATCCCACAATCGAACCAGAACTGGTTCATCCGAGGAAGCGAGATTAAAATTAAACCTGGATCAGGGTAATAAAGAGACGACAACTCACTTGCGGCCTGTAGAACAGGCTTCAGTCCATCCATCCTCCTCTGGAGATAAGCCCCTTGTCCAAGGATTCCGAGTCATGTTGCAGTCTTCAAAATTCAAATTCCTGGGGAGAAGAGAAATTAATAAATTAAAATACAAGAATTCTTTAAATTAAATAGCACAAGAGGCCAGGATTCCCCCTTCTCAGTTACACAATCTCTCAGTAAAATCTAAATATTAATTCTTGGGGAAAGAGAGAGAAAATAATTAAAATACAAGAAAATATTTAAATTACATAGCACAGCAAAAAACCCAGGATCTCCCCTCAGTTACACAATCTCTCAGTAACACCCAAACACAACAAGTCAGTTGTAAAGCAGAGACTAAAGAGATTGAGACAGTTCCCTCCCTGTGTGTTTCTCTCTCTCTCTCTCTATTCCACTCTCATTCAGATCTCGCTCCCTCTGATATGAAACATTAAATCTGGATCAGGTTAATAAAGAGACACAACTCACTCGGGATGAAGCCTGAGCAACAGGCCTCAGTCAGCCCTCCCTCTGGAAGAAGCTCCTCTCCCTCGTCCTGGTCACAAACATTCCCGTCCTTTGGATCCTCGACACATCCCCAGTTTTCAAAATTCCTCAGGAGAAAAAGAGATAAAAATTGGTTAAAAAGAGAGAGAAAAAGAGACAAGGCCATTTTAACAATAAGACACACAACATATCACAGCGAGGAGTCCAACATTTCCATTCAAGTCCATTCAGCATCATGTCCACACAAGCAAAGCACAGGTAAAAACGCAGATTGAGACACACACACACACACTGAATCAGAGTGGGAATGTTTTCAGTGCAGGGGGATTATTGGTGTGGAGACTGAAGGCTCTCAGATTCACATTTATCCTGAGTGTGCTGGATGCAAACCCCACCCTGAGTCTCTGACATGTCTGCAATGTCTGTCTCTCTATTGAGATGCTAATTCACCCCCCCTCCCCCTCTCACCCCAGAGGAGTTTGTGGCAATGTCAGACTGACTATTGATATGTTAATGCAGGGAGGCAATGGATTCTGCAATCTCCTGCCTTTAGTTTCTTTAGTTTAGTTTCAAACTTTATTTCTTTTCCCCCGTAGGTCATGTTCGTCCATTTCAAAAGCCCCCTGACCCCCGCACAGCAGCCCCAAAAATCCTTGCAGCCGCTCCCCACAACCCAGCGAGTGGAGGGGGAATGGGGATGTGTGAGTGAGTGGATTGGGGGGAATGTGTCAGTGTGTGTCTGTCTATCCCCCCCTCTCTGCTCACACTTCCTGCCCAGCCTGCTGAAGACAGGGAAAGAATGGGAGTTGAACAAAGCCTCCTCTCTGCCTCCATTTTCAAAGGATTTGCCCCTTTCTCACACCAGTTTTGTCCATTGAGCTGTCCCTGTCAATTGGAAAAAAGTTTTATTTATCTCGCTGTGAGATATGAAGTCACTAATTACTAAATACAGGCAAAAACATCCCATTATGAGACACGGAGGTTCAATGGGATTTTAAACTGAAATCCTCGGATGTCAATTCCTTAGGTTAAAAGTTTCTAATTCATTAATTTGGATTAAATTAAAACCGGCCAGTATATTCTCACCAGCTGCTTTCTGTTAACTCTCCCCCTTATCACCGGTGGTTAGCACTGCTGCCTCACAGCGCCAGGGACCCGGGTTTGATTCCCGGCTTGGGTCACTGTCTGTGCGGAGTCTGCACGTTCTCCCCGTGTCTGCGTGGGTTTCCTCCGGGTGCTCCGGTTTCCTCCCACAGTCTGAAAGACGTGCTGGTTAGGGTGCATTGGCCGTGCTAAATTCTCCCTCAGTGTAACCCGAACAGGCACCGGAGTGTGGGCGACTCGGGGATTCTCACAGTAACTTCATTGCAGTGTTAAACCTACTTGTGACACTCGTAAATAAACTGAAACTTAACACTCCTGAACTCTCCCGCCAGCACTCACTCACTGTTGTACACTTACTCAGTCTCACACACATTACACACATACTCACTTTTACACACTCCCTCTTGCACACTTGCTCACACACACACTCACTCTCATAAACACTCACTTTAACACACTCACATCAACACACACATGAATACTCCCTCACACACACTCACATTCACTCACTTGCACGCACACACACTCTCTGTCTCTCACACACTCTCTCTGTCTCTCACACACTCTCTCTGTCTCTCACACACTTTCTGTCTCTCTCACACACACTCTCTGTCTCTCTCACACACACTCTCTGTCTCGCTCACACACACTCTGTCTCGCTCACACACACTCTGTCTCTCACACACTCTGTCTCTCACACACTCTGTCTCTCACACACTCTGTCTCTCACACACTCTGTCTCTCACACACTCTGTCTCTCACACACTCTGTCTCTCACACACTCTCTGTCTCTCACACTCTCTGTCTCTCACACACTCTGTCTCTCACACACACACTCTGTCTCTCACACACACAGTCTGTCTCTCAAACACACAGTCTGTCTCTCACACACACTCTCTGTCTCGCTCACACACTCTCTGTCTCTCTCACACACACTCTCTGTCTCGCTCACACACACTCTCTGTCTCTCTCACACACTCTCTGTCTCGCTCACACACTCTCTGTCTCTCTCACACACACTCTCTGTCTCTCACACACTCTCTGTCTCTCACACACACTCTGTCTCACACACACTCTGTCTCACACACACTCTGTCTCTCTCACATACACTCTCTGTCGCTCACACACACTCTCTGTCTCGCTCACACACACTCTCTGTCTCGCTCACACACACTCTCTGTCTCTCACACACACACTCTCTGTCTCACACACACTCTCTGTCTCACACACACTCTCTGTCTCACACACACTCTCTGTCTCTCACACACTCTCTGTCTCTCACACACTCTCTGTCTCTCACACACACTCTCTGTCGCTCACACACACTATCTGTCTCGCTCACACACTCTCTGTCTCGCTCACACACTCTCTGTCTCGCTCACACACACTCTGTCTCTCTCACACACACTCTGTCTCTCTCACACACACTCTGTCTCTCTCACACACACTCTGTCTCTCACACACACTCTCTGTCTCTCACACACACTCTCTGTCTCTCACACACACTCTCTGTCTCTCACACACACTCTCTGTCTCTCACACACACTCTCTGTCTCTCACACACACTCTCTGTCTCTCACACACACTCTCTGTCTCTCACACACACTCTCTGTCTCTCACACACACTCTCTGTCTCTCACACACACTCTCTGTCTCTCACACACACTCTCTGTCTCTCACACACACTCTCTGTCTCTCACACACACTCTCTGTCTCTCACACACACTCTCTGTCTCTCACACACACTCTCTGTCTCTCACACACACTCTCTGTCTCTCACACACACTCTCTGTCTCGCTCACGCACACTCTCTGTCTCTCTCACACACACTCTGTCTCTCACACACACTCTCTGTCTCTCACACACACTCTCTGTCTCTCACACACACTCTGTCTCGCTCACACACACTCTCTGTCTCTCACACACTCTCTGTCTCTCTCACACTCACTCTCTGTCGCTCACACACACTCTCTGTCTCGCTCACACACTCTGTCTCTCTCACACACACTCTCTGTCTCTCACACACACTCTCTGTCTCTCACACACACTCTCTGTCTCTCACACACACTCTCTGTCTCGCTCACGCACACTCTGTCTCTCTCACACTCACTCTCTGTCTCTCACGCACACTATCTGTCTCGCTCACACAAACTCTCTGTCTCGCTCACACAAACTCTCTGTCTCGCTCACACACTCTCTGTCTCGCTCACACACTCTCTGTCTCTCTCACACACTCTCTGTCTCTCACACACACTCTCTGTCTCTCACACACACTCTCTGTCTCTCACACACACTCTCTGTCTCTCACACACACTCTCTGTCTCTCACACACACTCTCTGTCTCTCACACACACTCTCTGTCTCTCACACACACTCTCTGTCTCTCACACACACTCTCTGTCTCTCACACACACTCTCTGTCTCTCACACACACTCTCTGTCTCTCACACACACTCTCTGTCTCTCACACACACTCTCTGTCTCGCTCACACACACTCTGTCTCGCTCACACACACTCTGTCTCGCTCACACACACTCTGTCTCGCTCACACACACTCTGTCTCGCTCACACACACTCTGTCTCGCTCACACACACTCTGTCTCGCTCACACACACTCTGTCTCGCTCACACACACTCTGTCTCGCTCACACACACTCTGTCTCGCTCACACACACTCTGTCTCGCTCACACACACTCTGTCTCGCTCACACACACTCTGTCTCGCTCACACACACTCTGTCTCGCTCACACACACTCTGTCTCGCTCACACACACTCTGTCTCGCTCACACACACTCTGTCTCGCTCACACACACTCTGTCTCGCTCACACACACTCTGTCTCGCTCACACACACTCTGTCTCGCTCACACACACTCTGTCTCGCTCACACACACTCTGTCTCGCTCACACACACTCTGTCTCGCTCACACACACTCTGTCTCGCTCACACACACTCTGTCTCGCTCACACACACTCTGTCTCGCTCACACACACTCTGTCTCGCTCACACACACTCTGTCTCGCTCACACACACTCTGTCTCGCTCACACACACTCTCTGTCTCTCTCACACACACACTCTCTGTCTCTCACACACACTCTCTGTCTCTCACACACACTCTCTGTCTCTCACACACACTCTCTGTCTCTCACACACACTCTCTGTCTCTCACACACACTCTCTGTCTCTCACACACACTCTCTGTCTCTCACACACACACTCTCTGTCTCGCTCACACACACTTTCTGTCTCTCACACACTCTCTGTCTCGCTCACACACACTCTCTGTCTCGCTCACACACACTCTCTGTCTCGCTCACACACACTCTCTGTCTCGCTCACACACACTCTCTGTCTCTCACACACACTCTCTGTCTCTCTCACACACACTCTCTGTCTCTCTCACACACACTCTCTGTCTCTCACACACACACTCTCTGTCTCTCACACACTCTCTGTCTCGCTCACACACACTCTGTCTCGCTCACACACACTCTCTGTCTCGCTCACACACACTCTCTGTCTCTCACACACACTCTCTGTCTCTCTCACACACACTCTCTGTCTCTCACACACACTCTCTGTCTCTCACACACACTCTCTGTCTCTCACACACACTCTCTGTCTCTCTCACACACACTCTCTGTCTCTCACACACACTCTCTGTCTCTCACACACACTCTCTGTCTCTCTCACACACACTCTCTGTCTCTCACACACTCTCTGTCTCTCTCACACACACTCTCTGTCTCGCTCACACACACTCTCTGTCTCGCTCACACACACTCTGTCTCGCTCACACACACTCTCTGTCTCGCTCACACACACTCTCTGTCTCTCACACACACTCTCTGTCTCTCTCACACACACTCTCTGTCTCTCACACACTCTCTGTCTCGCTCACACACACTCTCTGTCTCGCTCACACACACTCTCTGTCTCGCTCACACACACTCTGTCTCGCTCACACACACTCTCTGTCTCTCACACACACTCTCTGTCTCTCTCACACACACTCTCTGTCTCACACACACTCTCTGTCTCTCACACACACTCTCTGTCTCTCTCACATACACTCTCTGTCGCTCACACACACTCTCTGTCTCGCTCACACACACTCTCTGTCTCGCTCACACACACTCTCTGTCTCGCTCACACACACTCTCTGTCTCTCACACACACACTCTGTCTCTCACACACACACTCTCTGTCTCACACACACTCTCTGTCTCACACACAATCTCTGTCTCACACACACTCTCTGTCTCACACACACTCTCTGTCTCACATACACTCTCTGTCTCTCACACACACACTCTCTGTCTCACACACACTCTCTGTCTCACACACATTCTCTGTCTCACACACACGCTCTGTCTCTCACACACTCTCTGTCTCTCACACGCACTCTCTGTCTCTCTCACATACACTCTCTGTCGCTCACACACACTATCTGTCTCGCTCACACACTCTCTGTCTCGCTCACACACTCTCTGTCTCGCTCACACACTCTCTGTCTCGCTCACACACACTCTGTCTCTCTCACACACACTCTGTCTCTCTCACACACACTCTCTGTCTCTCACACACACTCTCTGTCTCTCACACACACTCTCTGTCTCTCACACACACTCTCTGTCTCTCACACACACTCTCTGTCTCTCACACACACTCTCTGTCTCTCACACACACTCTCTGTCTCTCACACACACTCTCTGTCTCTCACACACACTCTCTGTCTCGCTCACACACACTCTCTGTCTCTCACACACACTCTCTGTCTCTCACACACACTCTCTGTCTCTCACACACACTCTGTCTCTCACACACACTCTCTGTCTCTCACACACACACTCTCTGTCTCTCTCACACACACTCTCTGTCTCTCACACACACACTCTCTGTCTCTCACACACACTCTCTGTCTCTCTCACACACACTCTCTGTCTCACACACACTCTCTGTCTCTCACACACACTCTCTGTCTCTCTCACATACACTCTCTGTCGCTCACACACACTCTCTGTCTCGCTCACACACACTCTCTGTCTCGCTCACACACACTCTCTGTCTCGCTCACACACACTCTCTGTCTCTCACACACACACTCTGTCTCTCACACACACACTCTCTGTCTCACACACACTCTCTGTCTCACACACAATCTCTGTCTCACACACACTCTCTGTCTCACACACACTCTCTGTCTCACATACACTCTCTGTCTCTCACACACACACTCTCTGTCTCACACACACACTCTCTGTCTCTCACACACACTCTCTGTCTCTCACACATTCTCTGTCTCACACACACGCTCTGTCTCTCACACACTCTCTGTCTCTCACACGCACTCTCTGTCTCTCTCACATACACTCTCTGTCGCTCACACACACTATCTGTCTCGCTCACACACTGTCTGTCTCGCTCACACACTCTCTGTCTCGCTCACACACTCTCTGTCTCGCTCACACACACTCTGTCTCTCTCACACACACTCTGTCTCTCTCACACACACTCTCTGTCTCTCACACACACTCTCTGTCTCTCACACACACTCTCTGTCTCTCACACACACTCTCTGTCTCTCACACACACTCTCTGTCTCTCACACACACTCTCTGTCTCTCACACACACTCTCTGTCTCTCACACACACTCTCTGTCTCGCTCACACACACTCTCTGTCTCTCACACACACTCTCTGTCTCTCACACACACTCTCTGTCTCTCACACACACTCTGTCTCTCACACACACTCTCTGTCTCTCACACACACACTCTCTGTCTCTCTCACACACACTCTCTGTCTCTCACACACACACTCTCTGTCTCTCACACACTCTCTGTCTCTCTCACACACACTCACTGTCGCTCACACACACTCTCTGTCTCTCTCACACACACTCTCTGTCTCTCACACACACTCTCTGTCTCGTTCACACACACTCTCTGTCTCGCTCACACACACTCTCTGTCTCGCTCACACACACTCTCTGTCTCGCTCACACACACTCTCTGTCTCACTCACACACATTCTCTGTCTCTCACACACACTCTCTGTCTCTCACACACACTCTCTGTCTCTCACACACACTCTGTCTCTCTCACACACACTCTCTGTCTCGCTCACACACACTCTCTGTCTCGCTCACACACACTCTCTGTCTCTCTCACACACACTCTCTGTCTCGCTCACACACACTCTCTGTCTCGCTCACACACACTCTCTGTCTCGCTCACACACACTCTCTGTCTCGCTCACACACACTCTCTGTCTCTCTCACACACTCTCTGTCTCGCTCACACACACTCTCTGTCTCGCTCACACACACTCTCTGTCTCGCTCACACACACTCTCTGTCTCGCTCACACACACTCTCTGTCTCACTCACACACATTCTCTGTCTCTCACACACACTCTCTGTCTCTCACACACACTCTCTGTCTCTCACACACACTCTGTCTCTCTCACACACACTCTCTGTCTCGCTCACACACACTCTCTGTCTCGCTCACACACACTCTCTGTCTCTCTCACACACTCTCTGTCTCTCTCACACACTCTCTGTCTCGCTGACACACTCTCTGTCTCTCTCACACACACTCTCTGTCTCTCAC
This sequence comes from Mustelus asterias, assembly GCF_964213995.1. NCBI lineage: Eukaryota > Metazoa > Chordata > Chondrichthyes > Carcharhiniformes > Triakidae > Mustelus > Mustelus asterias. The sequence goes on from NW_027590210.1 coordinate 167,118, forward strand.
ACACTCTGTCTCTCACACACACTCTGTCTCTCACACACACTCTGTCTCTCACACACACTCTCTGTCTCTCTCACACACACTCTCTGTCGCTCACACACACTCTCTGTCGCTCACACACACTCTCTGTCTCGCTCACACACACTCTGTCTCGCTCACACACACTCTCTGTCTCTCTCACACACACTCTCTGTCTCTCTCACACACACTCTCTGTCTCTCACACACACTCTCTGTCTCTCACACACACTCTCTGTCTCGCTCACACACACTCTCTGTCTCTCACACACACTCTCTGTCTCTCACACACACTCTCTGTCTCTCACACACACTCTCTGTCTCTCACACACACTCTCTGTCTCTCACACACACTCTCTGTCTCTCACACACACTCTCTGTCTCTCACACACACTCTCTGTCTCTCACACACACTCTCTGTCTCTCACACACACTCTCTGTCTCGCTCACACACACTCTCTGTCTCGCTCACACACACTCTCTGTCTCTCACACACACAGTCTGTCTCTCACACAGTCTGTCTCTCACACACACTCTGTCTCGCTCACACACTCTCTGTCTCTCACACACACTCTCTGTCTCTCACACACACTCTCTGTCTCGCTCACACACACTCTCTGTCTCGCTCACACACACTCTCTGTCTCGCTCACACACACTCTGTCTCTCACACACACTCTCTGTCTCTCACACACACTCTGTCTCTCACACACACTCTCTGTCTCTCACACACACTCTCTGTCTCTCACACACACTCTCTGTCTCTCTCACACACTCTCTGTCTCTCACACACACTCTCTGTCTCTCACACACACTCTGTCTCTCACACACACTCTCTGTCTCTCACACACACTCTCTGTCTCTCACACACACTCTCTGTCTCTCACACACACTCTCTGTCTCTCACACACACTCTCTGTCTCTCACACACACTCTCTGTCTCTCACACACACTCTCTGTCTCGCTCACACACACTCTCTGTCTCGCTCACACACACTCTCTGTCTCGCTCACACACACTCTCTGTCTCGCTCACACACACTCTCTGTCTCGCTCACACACACTCTCTGTCTCTCTCACACACACTCTCTGTCTCTCTCACACACTCTCTGTCTCACACACACTCTCTGTCTCACACACACTCTCTGTCTCACACACACTCTCTGTCTCTCACACACTCTCTGTCTCTCACACATACACTCTCTGTCGCTCACACACACTATCTGTCTCGCTCACACACTCTCTGTCTCGCTCACACACTCTCTGTCTCGCTCACACACTCTCTGTCTCGCTCACACACACTCTGTCTCTCTCACACACACTCTGTCTCTCTCACACACACTCTCTGTCTCTCACACACACTCTCTGTCTCTCACACACACTCTCTGTCTCTCACACACACTCTCTGTCTCTCACACACACTCTCTGTCTCGCTCACACACACTCTCTGTCTCGCACACACACTCTCTGTCTCTCACACACACTCTCTGTCTCGCTCACACACACTCTCTGTCTCGCTCACACACACTCTCTGTCTCTCTCACACACACCCTCTGTCTCTCTCACACACACTCTCTGTCTCGCTCACACACACTCTCTGTCTCTCACACACACTCTCTGTCTCGCTCACACACACTCTCTGTCTCTCTCACACACACTCTCTGTCTCTCACACACACTCTCTGTCTCGCTCACACACACTCTCTGTCTCGCTCACACACACTCTCTGTCTCTCTCACACACACTCTCTGTCTCGCTCACACACACTCTCTGTCTCGTTCACACACACTCTCTGTCTCGCTCACACACACTCTCTGTCTCGCTCACACACACTCTCTGTCTCGCTCACACACACTCTCTGTCTCGTTCACACACACTCTCTGTCTCGCTCACACACACTCTCTGTCTCTCACACACTCTCTGTCTCTCTCACACACACTCTCTGTCGCTCACACACACTCTCTGTCTCTCTCACACACACTCTCTGTCTCTCACACACACTCTCTGTCTCGTTCACACACACTCTCTCTCTCGCTCACACACACTCTCTGTCTCGCTCACACACACTCTCTGTCTCACTCACACACACACTCTGTCTCTCACACACACTCTCTGTCTCTCACACACACTCTGTCTCTCTCACACACACTCTCTGTCTCTCACACACACTCTATCTCTCTCACACACACTCTCTGTCTCGCTCACACACACTCTCTGTCTCGCTCACACACACTCTCTGTCTCGCTCACACACACTCTCTGTCTCGCTCACACACACTCTCTGTCTCGCTCACACACACTCTCTGTCTCGCTCACACACACTCTCTGTCTCGCTCACACACACTCTCTGTCTCGCTCACACACACTCTCTGTCTCTCTCACACACTCTCTGTCTCGCTCACACACTCTCTGTCTCTCTCACACACACTCTCTGTCTCTCACACACACTGTCTCTCACACACACTCTGTCTCTCACACACACTCTGTCTCTCACACACACTCTGTCTCTCACACACACTCTCTGTCTCTCTCACACACACTCTCTGTCGCTCACACACACTCTCTGTCGCTCACACACACTCTCTGTCGCTCACACACACTCTGTCTCGCTCGCACACTCTCTGTCTCTCACACACACTCTCTGTCTCGCTCACACACTCTCTGTCTCGCTCACACACACTCTCTGTCTCGCTCACACACACTCTGTCTCGCTCACACACACTCTCTGTCTCTCTCACACACACTCTCTGTCTCTCTCACACACACTCTCTGTCTCTCACACACACAGTCTGTCTCTCACACACACTCTCTGCCTCTCACACACACTCTCTGTCTCGCTCACACACACTCTCTGTCTCTCTCACACACTCTCTGTCTCTCACACCCACTCTCTGTCTCTCTCACACCCACTCTCTGTCTCTCTCACACACACTCTCTGTCTCTCTCACACACACTCTGTCTCTCTCACACACTCTGTCTCTCTCACACACACTCTCTGTCTCTCACACACACTCTCTGTCTCTCACACAAACTCTCTGTCTCGCTCACACACACTCTCTGTCTCTCACACACACTCTCTGTCTCGCTCACACACACTCTCTGTCTCGCTCACACACACTCTCTGTCTCGCTCACACACACTCTGTCTCTCTCACACACACTCTGTCTCTCACACACACTCTCTGTCTCTCACACACACTCTCTGTCTCTCACACACACTCTCTGTCTCTCACACACACTCTCTGTCTCTCACACACACTCTCTGTCTCTCACACACACTCTCTGTCTCTCACACACACTCTCTGTCTCTCACACACACTCTCTGTCTCTCTCACACACACTCTCTGTCTCGCTCACACACACTCTCTGTCTCGCTCACACACACTCTCTGTCTCGCTCACACACACTCTCTGTCTCGCTCACACACACTCTCTGTCTCGCTCACACACACTCTCTGTCTCGCTCACACACACTCTCTGTCTCGCTCACACACACACTCTGTCTCGCTCACACACACTGTCTCGCTCACACACACTCTCTGTCTCGCTCACACACACACTCTGTCTCGTTCACACACTGTCTCGCTCACACACACTCTGTCTCGCTCACACACACTCTGTCACGCTCACACACACTCTGTCTCGCTCACACACACTCTGTCTCGCACACACACACTCTGTCTCGCTCACACACACTCTGTCTCGCTCACACACACTCTGTCTCGCTCACACACACTCTGTCTCGCTCACACACACTCTGTCTCGCTCACACACACTCTGTCTCGCTCACACACACTCTGTCTCACTCACACACACTCTGTCTCTCTCACACACACTCTCTGTCGCTCACACACACTCTCTGTCTCGCTCACACACTCTCTCACACACACACACACACTCTCTCTCACACACACTCTCTCTCTCACACACACACGGTCTTTCTCTCTCACACACTCTCTCTCACACACGTGCACACACTCTCTCACACACACACTGTCTCTCTCTCTCACGCACACACACTCTCTCTCACACACACACACACACTCTCTCGCACACAGTCTCTCACACACACGGTCTCTCTCTCACACACACTCTATGTCTCTCTCTCACACACACACTCCCTCTCTCGCACTCCCTCTCTCACACACACTCTGTCTCTCACACACACTCTGTCTCTCGCACACACACTCTCTCTCACACATACACACACTCTCTCTCTCACACACATATTCTCTCACACACACACACACACACACTCTCTCTCTCTCACACACACACTCTCTCACACACACACACTCTCTCTCTCACACACACTCTCTCTCTCACACACACATTCTCTCATATACACACACACACACACTCTCTCTCACACACACACATTCTCTCACACACACACACACACACAATGATGGGCAAAATGTAGAGGAAGATTTGAGCTGTATCTAACCCCGTGCTGTTCCTGTCCTGGGTGTGTTTGATGTGCACAATGTGGAGGCAGCTTTTCCTTTAATCGAGCACCATGCTGTATCTGTCATTGGATTATTTGATGGGGACAGTGTAGAGGGAGCTTCACTCTGTATCTCACCCCATGCTGTACCTGTCCTGGGAGTGTTTGATGGGGACAGTGTCGAGGGAGCTTCACTCTGTATCTAAACCCGTGCTGTACATGTCCTGGGAGTGTTTGATGGGGATAGTGTAGAGGGAGCTTTACTCTGTATCTAACCCCGTGCTGTACCTGTCCTGGGAGTGTTTGATGGGGACAGTGTAGAGGGAGCTTTACTCTGTATCTAACCCCGTGCTGTCCCTGTCCTGGGAGTGTTTGATGGGAACAGTGTAGAGAGAGCTTTACTCTGTATCGAACTCTGTGCTGTGTCTGTCCTGGGAGTGTTAGATGGGAACAGTGTAGAGAGAGCTTTACTCTGTATCGAACTCTGTGCTGTACCTGTACCTTTCCTGGGAGTGTTTGATGGGAACAGTGTCGAGGGAGCTTTACTTTGCATCTAATCCCGTGATTCAGTTATTGATAGACTGAAGAGGAAGATCAGGTCACACACACACTCTCCTTACACACTCTCAGACACACACACACACACATACACACATGCTCTCTCTGTCTCTCACACACACATACACTATCTCTTACGCACTCTCTCACTCACACACATGCTCTTTCTCTCTGTCACACACGCTTTCTCTCTCACACACAGTTTCTCTCTCACACATTCTCTCACACACACTTTCACGCTCACACACTCTCACCCATGCATTCTCTCTCACTGACACACTCTCACACACATGCACTCAGTCTCTCACACACACACACAGATACACTCACTCTCTCACACACATACACTCTCTCTGTCAAACATACGCTCTCTCTCAAACATATACTCTCTCTCTCACACACGCACTCTCTCTCACACACACACTCTCTCTCACACACACACTTTCTCTCTCACACATACACTCTCTCTCATGCACACACTCTCTCTCACGCACACACTCTCTCTCACGCACACACTCTCTCTCACGCACACACTCTCTCTCACGCACACACTCTCTCTCACGCACACACTCTCTCTCACGCACACAATCTCTCTCTCACACTCTCTCACACACACTCTCTGTCTCGCTCACACACACTCTCTGTCTCGCTCACACACACTCTCTGTCTCGCTCACACACACTCTCTGTCTCGCTCACACACACTCTCTGTCTCGCTCACACACACTCTCTGTCTCTCTCACACACACTCTCTGTCTCTCTCACACACTCTCTGTCTCACACACACTCTCTGTCTCACACACACTCTCTGTCTCACACACACTCTCTGTCTCTCACACACTCTCTGTCTCTCACACATACACTCTCTGTCGCTCACACACACTATCTGTCTCGCTCACACACTCTCTGTCTCGCTCACACACTCTCTGTCTCGCTCACACACTCTCTGTCTCGCTCACACACACTCTGTCTCTCTCACACACACTCTGTCTCTCTCACACACACTCTCTGTCTCTCACACACACTCTCTGTCTCTCACACACACTCTCTGTCTCTCACACACACTCTCTGTCTCTCACACACACTCTCTGTCTCGCTCACACACACTCTCTGTCTCGCACACACACTCTCTGTCTCTCACACACACTCTCTGTCTCGCTCACACACACTCTCTGTCTCGCTCACACACACTCTCTGTCTCTCTCACACACACCCTCTGTCTCTCTCACACACACTCTCTGTCTCGCTCACACACACTCTCTGTCTCTCACACACACTCTCTGTCTCGCTCACACACACTCTCTGTCTCTCTCACACACACTCTCTGTCTCTCACACACACTCTCTGTCTCGCTCACACACACTCTCTGTCTCGCTCACACACACTCTCTGTCTCGCTCACACACACTCTCTGTCTCTCTCACACACACTCTCTGTCTCTCACACACTCTCTGTCTCTCTCACACACACTCTCTGTCGCTCACACACACTCTCTGTCTCTCTCACACACACTCTCTGTCTCTCACACACACTCTCTGTCTCGTTCACACACACTCTCTCTCTCGCTCACACACACTCTCTGTCTCGCTCACACACACTCTCTGTCTCACTCACACACACACTCTGTCTCTCACACACACTCTCTGTCTCTCACACACACTCTGTCTCTCTCACACACACTCTCTGTCTCTCACACACACTCTATCTCTCTCACACACACTCTCTGTCTCGCTCACACACACTCTCTGTCTCGCTCACACACACTCTCTGTCTCGCTCACACACACTCTCTGTCTCGCTCACACACACTCTCTGTCTCGCTCACACACACTCTCTGTCTCGCTCACACACACTCTCTGTCTCGCTCACACACACTCTCTGTCTCTCTCACACACTCTCTGTCTCGCTCACACACTCTCTGTCTCTCTCACACACACTCTCTGTCTCTCACACACACTGTCTCTCACACACACTCTGTCTCTCACACACACTCTGTCTCTCACACACACTCTGTCTCTCACACACACTCTCTGTCTCTCTCACACACACTCTCTGTCGCTCACACACACTCTCTGTCGCTCACACACACTCTCTGTCGCTCACACACACTCTGTCTCGCTCGCACACTCTCTGTCTCTCACACACACTCTCTGTCTCGCTCACACACTCTCTGTCTCGCTCACACACACTCTCTGTCTCGCTCACACACACTCTGTCTCGCTCACACACACTCTCTGTCTCTCTCACACACACTCTCTGTCTCTCTCACACACACTCTCTGTCTCTCACACACACAGTCTGTCTCTCACACACACTCTCTGCCTCTCACACACACTCTCTGTCTCGCTCACACACACTCTCTGTCTCTCTCACACACTCTCTGTCTCTCACACCCACTCTCTGTCTCTCTCACACCCACTCTCTGTCTCTCTCACACACACTCTCTGTCTCTCTCACACACACTCTGTCTCTCTCACACACTCTGTCTCTCTCACACACACTCTCTGTCTCTCACACACACTCTCTGTCTCTCACACAAACTCTCTGTCTCGCTCACACACACTCTCTGTCTCTCACACACACTCTCTGTCTCGCTCACACACACTCTCTGTCTCGCTCACACACACTCTCTGTCTCGCTCACACACACTCTGTCTCTCTCACACACACTCTGTCTCTCACACACACTCTCTGTCTCTCACACACACTCTCTGTCTCTCACACACACTCTCTGTCTCTCACACACACTCTCTGTCTCTCACACACACTCTCTGTCTCTCACACACACTCTCTGTCTCTCACACACACTCTCTGTCTCTCACACACACTCTCTGTCTCTCACACACACTCTCTGTCTCGCTCACACACACTCTCTGTCTCGCTCACACACACTCTCTGTCTCGCTCACACACACTCTCTGTCTCGCTCACACACACTCTCTGTCTCGCTCACACACACTCTCTGTCTCGCTCACACACACTCTCTGTCTCGCTCACACACACACTCTGTCTCGCTCACACACACTGTCTCGCTCACACACACTCTCTGTCTCGCTCACACACACACTCTGTCTCGTTCACACACTGTCTCGCTCACACACACTCTGTCTCGCTCACACACACTCTGTCACGCTCACACACACTCTGTCTCGCTCACACACACTCTGTCTCGCACACACACACTCTGTCTCGCTCACACACACTCTGTCTCGCTCACACACACTCTGTCTCGCTCACACACACTCTGTCTCGCTCACACACACTCTGTCTCGCTCACACACACTCTGTCTCGCTCACACACACTCTGTCTCACTCACACACACTCTGTCTCTCTCACACACACTCTCTGTCGCTCACACACACTCTCTGTCTCGCTCACACACTCTCTCACACACACACACACACTCTCTCTCACACACACTCTCTCTCTCACACACACACGGTCTTTCTCTCTCACACACTCTCTCTCACACACGTGCACACACTCTCTCACACACACACTGTCTCTCTCTCTCACGCACACACACTCTCTCTCACACACACACACACACTCTCTCGCACACAGTCTCTCACACACACGGTCTCTCTCTCACACACACTCTATGTCTCTCTCTCACACACACACTCCCTCTCTCGCACTCCCTCTCTCACACACACTCTGTCTCTCACACACACTCTGTCTCTCGCACACACACTCTCTCTCACACATACACACACTCTCTCTCTCACACACATATTCTCTCACACACACACACACACACACTCTCTCTCTCTCACACACACACTCTCTCACACACACACACTCTCTCTCTCACACACACTCTCTCTCTCACACACACATTCTCTCATATACACACACACACACACTCTCTCTCACACACACACATTCTCTCACACACACACACACACACAATGATGGGCAAAATGTAGAGGAAGATTTGAGCTGTATCTAACCCCGTGCTGTTCCTGTCCTGGGTGTGTTTGATGTGCACAATGTGGAGGCAGCTTTTCCTTTAATCGAGCACCATGCTGTATCTGTCATTGGATTATTTGATGGGGACAGTGTAGAGGGAGCTTCACTCTGTATCTCACCCCATGCTGTACCTGTCCTGGGAGTGTTTGATGGGGACAGTGTCGAGGGAGCTTCACTCTGTATCTAAACCCGTGCTGTACATGTCCTGGGAGTGTTTGATGGGGATAGTGTAGAGGGAGCTTTACTCTGTATCTAACCCCGTGCTGTACCTGTCCTGGGAGTGTTTGATGGGGACAGTGTAGAGGGAGCTTTACTCTGTATCTAACCCCGTGCTGTCCCTGTCCTGGGAGTGTTTGATGGGAACAGTGTAGAGAGAGCTTTACTCTGTATCGAACTCTGTGCTGTGTCTGTCCTGGGAGTGTTAGATGGGAACAGTGTAGAGAGAGCTTTACTCTGTATCGAACTCTGTGCTGTACCTGTACCTTTCCTGGGAGTGTTTGATGGGAACAGTGTCGAGGGAGCTTTACTTTGCATCTAATCCCGTGATTCAGTTATTGATAGACTGAAGAGGAAGATCAGGTCACACACACACTCTCCTTACACACTCTCAGACACACACACACACACATACACACATGCTCTCTCTGTCTCTCACACACACATACACTATCTCTTACGCACTCTCTCACTCACACACATGCTCTTTCTCTCTGTCACACACGCTTTCTCTCTCACACACAGTTTCTCTCTCACACATTCTCTCACACACACTTTCACGCTCACACACTCTCACCCATGCATTCTCTCTCACTGACACACTCTCACACACATGCACTCAGTCTCTCACACACACACACAGATACACTCACTCTCTCACACACATACACTCTCTCTGTCAAACATACGCTCTCTCTCAAACATATACTCTCTCTCTCACACACGCACTCTCTCTCACACACACACTCTCTCTCACACACACACTTTCTCTCTCACACATACACTCTCTCTCATGCACACACTCTCTCTCACGCACACACTCTCTCTCACGCACACACTCTCTCTCACGCACACACTCTCTCTCACGCACACACTCTCTCTCACGCACACACTCTCTCTCACGCACACAATCTCTCTCTCACACTCTCTCACACACACTCTCTGTCTCGCTCACACACACTCTCTGTCTCGCTCACACACACTCTCTGTCTCGCTCACACACACTCTCTGTCTCGCTCACACACACTCTCTGTCTCGCTCACACACACTCTCTGTCTCTCTCACACACACTCTCTGTCTCTCTCACACACTCTCTGTCTCACACACACTCTCTGTCTCACACACACTCTCTGTCTCACACACACTCTCTGTCTCTCACACACTCTCTGTCTCTCACACATACACTCTCTGTCGCTCACACACACTATCTGTCTCGCTCACACACTCTCTGTCTCGCTCACACACTCTCTGTCTCGCTCACACACTCTCTGTCTCGCTCACACACACTCTGTCTCTCTCACACACACTCTGTCTCTCTCACACACACTCTCTGTCTCTCACACACACTCTCTGTCTCTCACACACACTCTCTGTCTCTCACACACACTCTCTGTCTCTCACACACACTCTCTCTCGCTCACACTCTCTCTCACACACACTCTCTCTCACACACACTTTGTCACACACTCTCTCTCGCTCACACTCTCTCTCACACACACTCTCTCTCACACACATTTTGTCACACACTCTCTCTCGCAAACACACTCTCTCACACACACACTCTCTCTCTCACACACTCGTTCTCTCACACACACACACACACACACACACACAATGATGGCAAAATGTAGAGGAAGATTTGAGCTGTATCTAACCCCGTGCTGTACCTGTCCTGGGTCTGGTTGATGTGCACAATGTGGAGGCAGCTTTTCCTTTAATCTAGCACTATGCTGTATCTGTCATTGGATTATTTGATGGGGACAGTGTATAGGGAGCTTCAGTCTGTATCTCACCCCGTGCTGTACCTGTCCTGGGAGGGTTTGATGGGGACAGTGTAGAGGGAGCTTCACTCTGTATCTCACCCGGTGCTGTACCTCTCCTGGGAGTGTTTGATGGGGACAGTGTAGAGGGAGCTTCACTCTGTATCTCACCCCGTGCTGTACCTCTCCTGGGAGTGTTTGATGGGGACAGTGTAGAAGGAGCTTCACTCTGTATCTAAACCCATGCTGTTCATGTCCTGGGAGTGTTTGATGGGGATAGTGTAGAGGGAGCTTTATCTGTATCTAACCCTGTGCTGTACATGTCCTGGGAGTGTTTGATGAGGACAGGGAAGTGGGAGCTTTACTCTATATCTAACCACTTGCTGTATCTGTCGTGGGTGTGTTTGATGGGGACAGTGTCGAGGGAGCTTTACTCTATCTAATCCCGTGCTGTACCTGTGCTGGGCGAGTTTGATGGGGACAGTGTAGAGGGAGATTTACTCTGTATCTCACCCCGTGCTGTACTGTTCCGGGAGTGTTTGATGGGGACAGTGTCGAGGGAGATTTACCCTGTATCTAACCCCGTGCTGTACCTGTCCTGGGACTGTTTGATGGGGACAGTGTCGAGGGAGCTTTACTCTGTATCTAACCCCGTGCTGTACCTGTCCTGGGAGTGTTTGATGGGGACAGTGTAGAGGGAGCTTTACTCTGTATCTAACCCCGTGCTGTACCTGTCCTGGGCGGGTTTGTTGGGGACAGTGCAGAGGGAGCTTTACTCTGTATCTAACCCCGTGCTGTATCTGTCCTTGGTTTGTTTGATGGGGACAGTGTAGAGGGAGCTTTAATCTATATCTAACCCCGTGCTGTACCTGTCCTGGGAGTGTTTGATGGGAACAGTGTAGAGGATGCTTTATTCTGTATCTAACCCCGTGCTGTACCTGTACCTTTCCTGGGAGTGTTGGATGGGAACAGTGTCGAGGGAGCTTTACTTTGCATCTAATCCCGTGATTCAGTTACTGATAGACTGTCGAGGAAGATCAGGTCACACACATGCTCTCCTTACACACTCTCAGACAGACACACACACACATGCTCTCTCTGTCTCTCACACACACATGCACTATCTCTTACGCACTCTCTCTCTCACACACATGCTCTTTCTCTCTCTCACACACACTTTCTCTCTCACACACATTCTCTCTCACACATTCTCTCACACACACTTTCACGCTCACACACTCTCACGCATGCATTCTCTCTCATTGTCACACTCTCACACACATGCACTCAGTCTCTCACACACACACACACTCACTCTCTCACACACATACACTCACTCTCTCACACATACACTCTCTCTCTCACACATAGACTCTCTCTCAAGCATATACTCTCTCCCACACACACACACACTCTCTCACGCACACACTCTCTCTCACACACACACTCTCTCTCTCGCACACACTTTCTCTCTCACACACATTCTCTCACACACACTTTCACGCTCACACACTCTCACCCATGCACTCTCTCTCACTGTCACACTCTCACACACATGCACTCAGTCTCTCACACACACATACACTCACTCTCTCACACACATTCACTCTCTCTCAAGCATATACTCCCTCTCACACACACACTCTCTCACACACACTCTCTCTCTCACACACACTCTCTCTCTCGCACACACTCTCTCTCTCGCACACGCTCTCTCTCTCGCACACTCTCTCTCTCACACACACACACTCTCTCTCACACATACACTCTCTCAAACATACACTCTCTCACACGCACACACTCTCTCTCACGCACACTCTCTCTCTCACGCACACACTCTCTCACACACAAGCTCTCTCGCACACACTCTCTCTCGCACACACACTCCCTCTCGCACACACTCTCTCTCTCGCACACACTCTCTCTCTCGCACACACTCTCTCTCTCGCACACACTCTCTCTCTCGCACACACTCTCTCTCTCGCACACACTCTCTCTCTCGCACACACTCTCTCTCTCGCACACACTCTCTCTCGCACACACTCTCTCGCACACTATCTCTCTCACACACACACACTCTCTCTCTCTCACACACACATTCTCTTATACACACACACACACACAGTGATGGGGCAAAATGTAGAGGAAGATTTGAGCTGTATCGAACCCCGTGCTGTACCTGTCCTGGGTGTGTTTGATGTGCACAATGTGGAGGCAGCTTTTCCTTTAATCGAGCACCATGCTGTATCTGTCATTGGTTTATTTGATAGTGACAGTGTATAGGGAGCTTCACTCTGTATCTAACGCCGTGCTGTACCTGTCCTGGGTGTGTTTGATGGGGACAGTGTCGAGGGAGCTTCACTCTGTATCAAAACCCGTGCTGTACCTGTCCTGGGAGTGTTTGATGGGGGACAGTATAGAGGGAGCTTTACTCTGTATCTAACCCCGTGCTGTACCTGTCCTGGGAGTGTTTGATGGGGACAGTGTAGAGGGAGCTTCACTCTGTATCTAAACAGGTGCTGTACCTGTCCTGGGTGTGTTTGATGGGGGACAGTGTAGAGGGAGCTTTACTCTGTATCTAACCCCGTGCTGTATCTCTCCTGGAAGTGTTTTATGGGGACAGTGTAGAGCGAGCTTTGCTCTGTATCTTACCCTGTGCTGTCCCTGTCCTGCGAGTGTTTGATGGGGGACAGTATAGAGGGACCTTTACTCTGTATTGAACCCCGTGCTGTATTTGTCCTGGGAGTGTTTAATGGGGACAGTGTCGAGGGAGCTATACTCTGTACCGAACCCTGTGCTGTACCTGTCCTGGGAGTGTTTGATGGGGACAGGACTTGGGGGACATTGGATTTTAGACAATGTTTAGGGTTTTCGACTTTTCGGAGTGAAATTCAGGAACACTTTGCCACACCAGGTGTGATATTAGTTTGGAACTACCTTCTATAATTCACAGTTGATGCTCAGTCACTTATTAATGTTCAAACCTGAAGTTGATAGATGGTATTTTACACACAGGAGAAGCAATTTAAAATCAATGGGCCAATGTTAAAATACTTGCAGGAACAGAGAGACCTGGGGTTTCAGTTCATTTTTACATCTTAAAGATTCAACCTGGGGCTCAGAATCTGTCAGTTGAATCTACTTTTCCTGTCCCGAAAAGGTGTCAACAATTGTGTTGGGGAATGTGACAAAAGGTGACATTCCTGCATCCTGCACAGTGGGGTTGGGAGGTTGTTTGAAAGGAGATTCAGAAAGTGTCAATGAGATTGTGTCTCTTTGCAGAAGTTGAGTATTTCACAGGAGATGCCTTGAGATAAAGGAAAGTTTTACCAATGTCTGCGTAACTTTCAAAGTCTCCAGACGCATGAAGGGGGCAGGGATTTTGTAATATTCAGAGCAGGAGATGGGGGACAATCACAGAATTGAAGATGTGAGGCCATCTCTTGTTTCTGAATGTCAATCTGTAGCTTTTAAACTTTAGTCCTGGGCTAATCATTCCAAGTTTGCAATCCCACACTTTGCTGTTGTTAATTTTGAGTTGTAAATTTTCTGAAATTGATTCTGTAATAAAAATCCCTGCAGGATGCAATGATTCCCATTCTGTCTGCTGCTGCAAAGCCCCAGTTTGTGTCTCAGTTTCACTATTTATCAGCCATTTAAGATCCAAGAGCCATAGAATTGCTACACTGCAGAATGAGGCCATTCAGCCCAACAAGCCTGCCTCAAAAATAATCCCACCCAGGCCCGAATCCCCCTGACACTAAGGGGCAATTTAGCAAACGTGCAAACTCCACACAGACAGTCACTCGAGGCGGGGAATCGAACCCAGATCCCTGGCGCTGTGAGTCAGCAGTGCTAACCACTGTGCCACCGTGTCGCCCGGTGATGAGACAGAACGTTTGCCAAAGTGCACAGAAATAGGCAGCATTGTCAGCATTTTAGCTGGAAGCTTCAAATGACAAAGGGATCTTAATAGTAGAGTCACAGAATCCCTGCAGTGCAGAAGGAGACCATTCAGCCCATTGAGTCTGTACTGACTCTCTGACACAGTATCTTACCAAGGCCCTTGACCCAGCCCTATCCCCCGTAACCCCACACATTTACCTTAATCCACCGAACCAACACAGCTTTGGACAGGAATCGGCAATTTACTGTGTCCAATCCACAAATTTGGAAAATACTGGGATGGATTGAGAAATGGTTTCCGGGCAGAAAACAGAGCTCAGATACAAATGGGCCCTTTGGCCCAACTTTTCCCTGCCACCCAGTTTTTACCATTAAGCTCGTATCAAATGCCTTGCTTTTGGCCCAAATCCCTCCATACCAATCTTACCAGAATAACTGTCTAAATGCTTTTTAAAATATAAAATTGTGTCCGCTTCTACTCCGACCTCTGGCAGCTTGTTCCAATCCCTCACCACCCTCTGTGTGAAAAGAATTGCCCTCTGGACCCTCTCCCCTCTCACCTTAAACCTATGTCTTCTAGTTTTAGACTCCCCTCCCTTTTGGAAAAGATGTTGACGAGCTTATCAAAGAACAAAGAGAATTACAGCACAGGAACAGGCCCTTCGGCCCTCCAAGCCTGCACCAACCATGCTGCCCGACTGAACTAAAACCCCCTACCCTTCCGGGGACCATATCCCTCTATTCCCATCCTATTCATGTATTTGTCCAGACGTTCCGTAAAACTCACTATCGTATCTGCTTCCACGACCTCCCCCGGCAGCGAGTTCCAGGCACCCACCACCCTCTGTGTAAAAATACTTGCCTTGTACATCTCCTTTAAACCTTGCCCCTCACACCTTAAACCTATGCCCCCTAGATTTTGAATCTTCCACCCTGGTAAAAGGCTTCTGACTATCCACTCTGTCCATGCCCCTCATAATCTTGTAGAATTCTATCAGGTCGCCCCTCAACCTCCGTCGTTCCAGTGAGAACAAACCAAGTTTCTCCAATCTCTCCTCAGAGCTAATGCCCTCCATCCTAGGAAACATCCTGGTAAATCTTTTCTGAACCCTCTCCAAAGCCTCCACATCTTTCTGGTAGTGTGTCGATCAGAATTGAACACTATATTCCAAGTGCGGCCTAACTAAGGTTCGATAAAGCTGCTGTATCCATGCCCTCATTATTTTAGAGACCTCTATAAGAACACCACTAAGCCAACTCAAGGGAAAAAAGTCCCAGAGTATCCAGCCTCTCATTATAACTCAAACCATCAGGACCCCATAGCATCCCAGTAATTCTTTTCTGCACACTTTCTAGCTTAATAATCTCCTTTCTATAAGGGTGACCAGAACAATACACAGCATTCCAAGTGTGGTCTTACCAATGTCTTGTACAACTCCAACAAGACGTCCCAACTCCTGTGTTCAATGTTTTGACCAATGAAACCAAGCATGTGGAATGCCTTCTTCACCACTCTATCCACCTGTGACTCCACTTTCAAGGAGCTATCAATCTGTACCCCGAGATCCCTTTGTTCTGTAACTCTCACCAACACCCTACCATTAACTGAGTAAGTCCTGTGTTTGTTCAATCTACCAAAATGTATCACCTTGCATTTATCTAAATTAAACTCCATCTGCCATTCAACAGCCCACTGGCCCAATTGATCAAGATCCCATTGCAACCCTAGATAACCTTCTTCACTGTCCACTATGCCACAAATCTTGGTGTCAACTGCAAACTTACAAACCATGCCTCCTAAATTCTCATCCAAATCATTAATATAAATGACAAATAACAGTGGACCCAGCACCGATCCCTGAGGCACCCCGTTGGTCACAGGCCTCCAGTTTGACAAAAAAACAACCCTCTACAACCACCCTCTGTCTTCTGTCATCAAGCCTATTTTGTATCCATTTGGCTACCTCACCCTGGATCCCGTGAGATTTAACCAAATCCTGTCTGCTTTTGTTTTAAAATTTGTACATTTTTAAACACAGAAACAGTTCTGTATCGAACTCTGTGCTGTACCTGTACCTTTCCTGGGAGTGTTTGATGGGAACAGTGTCGAGGGAGCTTTACTTTGCATCTAATCCCGTGATTCAGTTACTGATAGACTGCAGAGGAAGATCAGGTCACACACATGCTCTCCTTACACACTCTCAGACACACACACACACACACATGCTCTCTCTGTCTCTCACACACACATACACTATCTCTTACGCACTCTCTCACTCACATATGCTCTTTCTCTCTGTCACACACACTTTCTCTCTCTCTCACACACATTCTCTCACACACACTTTCACGCTCACACACTCTCACCCATGCATTCTCTCCAACTGACACACTCCCACACACATGCACTCAGTCTCTCACACACACATAAACACACTCTCTCACACACATACACTCACTCTCTCACACACATACAGTCTCTCTCAAACATATACTCTCTCTCACACACACACTCTCTCACACACACACACTCTCTCACACACACACACTCTCTCTCACACACACACACTCTCTCACACACACTCTCTCACACACTCTCTCTCACACACACACTCTCTCTCACACATATACACTCTCTCTCAAACATATACTTGTGCTGGGCGAGTTTGATGGGGACAGTGTGGAGGGAGATTTACTCTGTATCTAACCCCATGCTGTACCTGTCCTGGGACTATTTGATGGGGACAGTGCAGAGGGAGCTTTACTCTGCATCTAACCACATGCTGTACCTGTCCTGGGAGTGTTTGATGGGGACAGTGTCGAGGGAGCTTTACTCTGTATCTAACCCCGTGCTGTACCTGTCCTGGGAGTGTTTGATGGGGACAGTGTTGAGGGAGCTTTACTCTGTATCTAACCCCGTGCTGTACCTGTCCTTGGTTTGTCTGATGGGGATATTGTAGAGGGAGCTTTACTCCATATCTAACCCCCTGCTGTATCTGGTCTTGGAGTGTTTGATGGGG
>NW_027590210.1:190000-202500 GCF_964213995.1 Mustelus asterias
CTCGCACACGCTCTCTCTCTCTCGCACACACTCTCTCTCTCGCACACGCTCTCTCTCTCTCGCACACACTCTCTCTCTCTCGCACACACTCTCCCTCTCTCGCACACGCTCTCTCTCTCTCTCGCACACACTCTCTCTCTCGCACACGCTCTCTCTCTCTCGCACACGCTCTCTCTCTCTCGCACATACTCTCTCTCACACACACACACTCTCTCTCACGCACACACTCTCTCTCACACACACACACTCTCTCTCTCGCACACACTCTCTCTCACGCACACACTCTCTCACACACACACACTCTCTCTCTCGCACACACTCTCTCTCTCGCACACGCTCTCTCTCTCTCGCACACACTCTCCCTCTCGCACACGCTCTCTCTCTCTCGCACACGCTCTCTCTCTCTCGCACACACACACTCTCTCTCTCACACACTCTCTCTCTCGCACACACTCTCTCTCTCTCACACGCTCTCTCTCACGCCCACGCTCTCTCTCTCGCACACACACTCTCTCTCTCGTACACACTCTCTCTCTCACACACACTCTCTCTCTCACACACACACTCTCTCTCGCACTCTCTCTCTCGCACACACTCTCTCTCTCTCGAACACACTCTCTCTCTCGTACACACTCTCTCTCTCGCACACTCTCTCTCACACACACACACACTTTCTCTCTCACACACATTCTCTCACACACACTTTCACGCTCACACACTCTCAGCCATGCACTCTCTCTCACTGTCACACTCTCACACACATGCACTCAGTCTCTCACACACACATACACTCACTCTCTCACACACATTCACTCTCTCTCACACACATACACTCTCTCTCAAGCATATACTCCCTCTCACACACACACTCTCTCACACACACACTCTCTCTCACACACACACTCTCTCTCGCACACACACTCACACACACGCTCTCTCTCTCGCACACTCTCTCTCTCTCACACACACACACTCTCTCTCACACATACACTCTCTCAAACATACACTCTCTCACACGCACACACTCTCTCTCACGCACACTCTCTCTCTCACGCACACACTCTCTCACACACACGCTCTCTCACACACACTCTCTCTCACACACACTCTCTCTCGCACACACTCCCTCTCGCACACACACTCTCTCTCTCGCACACACTCTCTCTCTCGCACACACTCTCTCTCTCGCACACACTCTCTCTCTCGCACACACTCTCTCTCTCGCACACACTCTCTCTCTCGCACACACTCTCTCTCTCGCACACACTCTCTCTCTCGCACACACACTCTCTCTCTCACACACACACTCTCTCTCACACACACTCTCTCTCACACATACTCTCTCTCACACACACTCTTTCTCACACTCACTCTCTCTCACACACACTCTCTCACACACACACACTCTCTCTCTCACTCTCACTCACACACACTCTCTCTCACACACACTCTCTCTCACACACACACTCTCTCACACACACTCTCTCTCACACACACTCTCTCTCTCACACACACTCTCTCTCTCGCACACACTCTCTCTCGCACACACTCTCTCTCGCACACTCTCTCTCTCTCTCTCACACACACGGTCTCTCTCTCTCACACACACTCTATGTCTCTCTCACACACACACTCTCTCAAACTCACTCACTCTCACACACACTCCCACACACACACACTCTCTCTCTCACTCACACACACTCTCCCTCACACACACACTCTCTCTCTCTCACACACACACACTCTCTCGCACACACTCTCTCTCTCACACACACTCTCTTTCTCACACACACACTCTTTCTCACACACACTCTCTCTCACGCACACACTCTCTCTCTCGCACACACTTTGTCACACACTCTCTCTCTCTCTCGCACACACACTCTCTCACACACACACTCTCTCTCACACACACATTCTCTCACACACACACTCTCTCTCTCTCTCGCACACACACTCTCTCACACACACACTCTCTCTCACACACACACACACACATACAACGATGGGCAAAATGTCGAGGAAGATTTGAGCTGTATCTAACCCCGTGCTGTACCTGTCCTGGGGCTGTTTGATGTGCACAATGTGGAGGCAGCTTTTCCTTTAATCTAGCACCATGCTGTATCTGTCATTGGATTATTTGATGGGGACAGTGTACTTTGCATCTAATCCCGTGTTTCAGTTTCTGATAGACTGTAGAGGAAGATCAGGTCACACACACACTCTCCTTACACACTCTCAAACACACACACACACACACACACACACACATGCTCTCTCTGTCTCTCACACACACATACACTATCTCTTACGCACTCTCTCACTCACACACATGCTCTCTCTGTCTCTCACACACACTTTCTCTCTCTCTCACACATTCTCTCTCGCACACATTCTCTCACACACACTTTCACGCTCACACACTCTCACGCATGCATTCTCTCTCATTGTCACACTCACACACATGCACTCAGTCTCTCTCACACACATACACTCACTCTCTCACACACATACACTCTCTCACACATACACTCACTCTCTCACACACATACACTCTCTCACACATACACTCTCTCTCTCACACATAGACTCTTTCTCAAGCATATACTCTCTCCCACACACACACACTCTCTCTCACGCACACACTCTCTCTCACGCACACACTCTCTCTCTCACACACACACTCTCTCTCTCTCTCTCACACACACACACTCTCTCTCACGCACACACTCTCTCTCTCACACACACACACTCTCTCTCTCTCCCACACACACTCACTCTCTCTCACGCACACACTCTCTCTCACACACACACACTCTCTCTCACACACACTCTCTCTCACGCACACACTCTCTCTCTCCCACACACACTCTCTCTCTCGCACACACTCTCTCTCTCACACTCTCTCTCTCTCTCACACACACACTCTCTCTCACA
The DNA here is from genome assembly GCF_964213995.1 of Mustelus asterias. NCBI lineage: Eukaryota > Metazoa > Chordata > Chondrichthyes > Carcharhiniformes > Triakidae > Mustelus > Mustelus asterias. The sequence goes on from NW_027590210.1 coordinate 192,938, forward strand.
CATACACTCTCTCAAACATACACTCTCTCTCTCACACACACTCTCTCTCTCACACACACACACTCTCTCTCACACACTCTCTCACACACACACGCTCTCTCTCTCGCACACACACTCTCTCTCACACACTCTCTCTCGCACACACAGTCTCTCTCACACACATACTCTCTCTCTCACACACACACACTCTCTCTCACACACACACTCTCTCTCTCGCACACACACACACTCTCGCACACACACACACTCTCGCACACACACACTCTCTCGCACACACTATCTCTCTCACACACTCTCTCTCACACACACACACACTTTCTCACACACTCTCTCGCACACAATCTCTCCCACACACACACACACTCTCTCTCTCTCACACACAATTTCTCTCACACACACACACTCTCTCTCTCTCACACACACATTCTCTCACACACACACACACACAATGATGGGGCAAAATGTAGAGGAAGATTTGAGCTGTATCTAACCCCGTGCTGTACCTGTCCTGGGGCTGTTTGATGTGCACAATGTGGAGGCAGCTTTTCCATTAATCTCGCACCATGCTGTATCTGTCATTGGATTATTTGATGGGGACAGTGTATAGGGAGCTTCACTCTGTATCTCACCCCGTGCTGTACCTGTCCTGGGAGTGTTTGATGGGGACAGTATAGAGGGAGCTTTACTCTGTATCTAACCCCGTGCTGTACCTGTCCTGGGAGTGTTTGATGGGGACAGTGTAGAGGGAGCTTCACTCTGTATCTAAACCCGTGCTGTACCTGTCCTGGGTGTGTTTGATGGGGGACAGTGTAGAGGGAGCTTTACTCTGTATCTATCCCCGTGCTGTATCTCTCCTGGAAGTGTTTTATGGGGACAGTGTAGAGCGAGCTTTGCTCTGTATCTTACCCTGTGCTGTCCCTGTCCTGCGAGTGTTTGATGGAGACAGTGTCGAGGGACCTTTACTCTGTATTGAACCCCATGCCGTATTTGTCCTGGGAGTGTTTAATGGGGACAGTGTCGAGGGAGCGATACTCTGTACCTAACCCTGTGCTGTACCTGTCCTGGGAGTGTTTGATGGGGACAGGACTTGGGGGACATTGGATTTTAGACAATGTTTCGGGTTTTAGACTTTTCGGAGTGAAATTCAGGAACACTTTGCCACACCTGGTGTGACATTAGTTTGGAACTACCTTCTATAATTCACAGTTGATGCTCAGTCGCTTATTAATGTTCAAACCTGAAGTTGATAGATGGTATTTTACACACAGGAGAAGCAATTTAAAATCAATGGGTCAATGTTAAAATACTTGCAGGAACAGAGAGACCTGGGCTTTCAGTTCATTTTTACATCTTAAAGATTCAACCTGGGGCTCAGAATCTGTCAGTTGAATCTACTTTTCCTGTCCCGAAAACGTGTCAACAATTGTGTTGGGGAATGTGACAAAAGGTGACATTCCTGCATCCTGCACAGTGGGGTTGGGAGGTTGTTTGAAAGGAGATTCAGAAAGTGTCAATTAGATTGTGTCTCTTTGCAGAAGTTGAGTATTTCACAGGAGACGCCTTGAGATAAAGGAAAGTTTTACCAATGTCTGCGTAACTTTCAAAGTCTCCAGACGCATGAAGGGGGCAGAGATTTTGTAATATTCAGAGCAGGAGATGGGGGACAATCACAGAATTGAAGATGTGAGGCCATCTCTTGTTTCTGAATGTCAATCTGTAGCTTTTAAACTTTAGTCCTGGGTTAATCATTCCAAGTTTCCAATCCCACACTTTGCTGTTGTTAATTTTGAGTTGTAAATTTTCTGAAATTGATTCTGTAATAAAAATCCCTGCAGGATGCAATGATTCCCATTCTGTCTGCTGCTGCAAAGCCCCAGTTTGTGTCTCAGTTTCACTCTTTATCAACCACTTAAGATCCAAGAGCCATAGAATTCCTACACTGCAGAATGAGGCCATTCAGCCCAACAAGCCTGCCCCGACAATAATCCCACCCAGGCCCGAATCCCCCTGACACTAAGAGGCAATTTAGCAAACGTGCAAACTCCACACAGTCACTCGAGGCGGGGAATCGAACCCAGATCCCTGGCGCTGTGAGTCAGCAGTGCTAACCACTGTGCCACCGTGTCGCCCGGTGATGAGACAGATCGTTTGCCAAAGTGCACAGAAATAGGCAGCATTGTCAGCATTTTAGCTGGAAGCTTCAAATGACAAAGGGATCTTAATAGTAGAGTCACAGAATCCTTGCAGTGCAGAAGGAGACCATTCAGCCCATCGAGTCTGTACTGACTCTCTGACACAGTATCTTACCAAGGCCCTTGACCCAGCCCTATCCCCGTAACCCCACACATTTACCTTAATCCACCGAACCAACACAGCTTTGGACAGGAATCGGCAATTTACTGTGTCCAATCCACAAATTTGGAAAATACTGGGATGGATTGAGAAATGGTTTCCGGGCAGAAAACAGAGCTCAGATACAAATGGGCCCTTTGGCCCAACTTTTCCCTGCCACCCAGTTTTTACCATTAAGCTCGTATCAAATGCCTTGCGTTTGGCCCAAATCCCTCCATACCAATCTTACCAGAATAACTGTCTAAATGCTTTTTAAAATATAAAATTGTGTCCGCTTCTACTACGACCTCTGGCAGCTTGTTCCAATCCCTCACCACCCTATGTGTGAAAAGAATTGCCCTCTGGACCCTCTCCCCTCTCACCTTAAACCTATGTCTTCTAGTTTTAGACTCCCCTCCCTTTTGGAAAAGATGTTGACGAGCTTATCAAAGAACAAAGAGAATTACAGCACAGGAACAGGCCCTTCGGCCCTCCAAGCCTGCACCAACCATGCTGCCCGACTGAACTAAAACCCCCTACCCTTCCGGGGACCATATCCCTCTATTCCCATCCTATTCATGTATTTGTCCAGACGTTCCGTAAAACTCACTATCGTATCTGCTTCCACGACCTCCCCCGGCAGCGAGTTCCAGGCACCCACCACCCTCTGTGTAAAAAAACTTGCCTTGTACATCTCCTTTAAACCTTGCCCCTCACACCTTAAACCTATGCCCCCTAGATTTTGAATCTTCCACCCTGGTAAAAAGCTTCTGATTATCCACTCTGTCCATGCCCCTCATAATCTTGTAGAATTCTATCAGGTCGCCCCTCAACCTCCGTCGTTCCAGTGAGAACAAACCAAGTTTCTCCAATCTCTCCTCAGAGCTAATGCCCTCCATCCTAGGAAACATCCTGGTAAATCTTTTCTGAACCCTCTCCAAAGCCTCCACATCTTTCTGGTAGTGTGTCGATCAGAATTGAACACTATATTCCAAGTGCGGCCTAACTAAGGTTCGATAAAGCTGCTGTATCCATGCCCTCATTATTTTAGAGACCTCTATAAGAACACCACTAAGCCAACTCAAGGGAAAAAAGTCCCAGAGTATCCAGCCTCTCATTATAACTCAAACCATCAGGACCCCATAGCATCCCAGTCATTCTTTTCTGCACACTTTCTAGCTCAATAATCTCCTTTCTATAAGGGTGACCAGAACAATACACAGCATTCCAAGTGTGGTCTTACCAATGTCTTGTACAACTTCAACAAGACGTCCCAACTCCTGTGTTCAATGTTTTGACCAATGAAACCAAGCATGTGGAATGCCTTCTTCACCACTCTATCCACCTGTGACTCCACTTTCAAGGAGCTATCAATCTGTACCCCGAGATCCCTTTGTTCTGTAACTCTCACCAACACCCTACCATTAACTGAGTAAGTCCTGTGTTGGTTCGATCCACCAAAATGTATCACCTTGCATTTATCTAAATTAAACTCCATCTGCCATTCAACAGCCCACTGGCCCAATTGATCAAGACCCCATTGCAACCCTAGATAACCTTCTTCACTGTCCACTATGCCACAAATCTTGGTGTCAACTGCAAACTTACAAACCATGCCTCCTAAATTCTCATCCAAATCATTAATATAAATGACCAATAACAGTGGACCCAGCACCGATCCCTGAGGCACCCCGTTGGTCACAGGCCTCCAGTTTGACCAAAAAAACAACCCTCGACAACCACCCTCTGTCTTCTGTCATCAAGCCAATTTTATATCCATCTGGCAACCTCACCCTGGATCCCGTGAGATTTAACCAAATCCTGTCTGCTTTTGTTTTTAAATGTTTACATTTTTAAACACTGAAACGTCTTGCCCTTGTTTAGGAATATCAGTGCGGTTTGAGAAAAGCAAACACTGATCCCACACTCAACACTCCCCAACACAGGACTGAGCAGAGAGTGTGAAATGTGACTGGTGTGAGTGTGGATTGTCTTTTAAAAGTGGGTAAGAAACACTCCTCCATTTTCAAATCTTTACCTTGCTTATGTAGCGTCTTGGACTCCCCTGACACTCACTATCCATCTGAATTAATCTCTATTCCTCACTGTCTAACTGTTACTCTCTGCATTGCTCCCTCTCCCAACCTCTCTGTTACTCTGCATCGCTCCATCTCTCTCTCTTCCTCTCCCTCTCTCAATCCCTCTCATCCACCATGTTGTTTATCGTTAAGGGGTCTAATCACGGAGAATTCAAACACTCTTTCTGTTTCTGTCTTGGCAGAATTAGCAACATTAGTGGATATTTCAAGACTGGATTCACCCAATACAGACAGAACGCTGGTGAGCTCAGTACACGTGGTACCTGAATGTTACAATAAGATAGAATCTGTATTCAGACAACTGTCACCCCACAGGGTCCAAACTTCACCGTGTTAATTTGATTTGATTTGATTGATTTGTATTGGGATGCAGTGAGAAGTATTGTTTCTTGTGCGCTATCCAGACAAAACATTCTGTACATTGAGTGCACAGGGGAGAAGGAGAGGAAAGGGTGCAGAATATAGTGTTGCAGTTACCGATAGGGTGTAGAGAAAGGTCAGCTCTCACACACACACTCTCTCTTACACACTCTTAGACACACACATAATCTCACGCACACACACGCTCTCTCTCTCACACACACACGCTCTCACACTCTCAGACACACACATACTATCTCACACACACACACACTCTCACACACACACTCTCTCTCACACACTCTTAGACACACACATAATCTCACACACACACACACTCTCTCACACACACACACTCTCTCTTACACACTCTTAGACACACACATAATCTCACACACACACACACTCTCTCACACACACACACTCTCTCTTACACAGTCTTAGACACACACATAATCTCACGCGCACACACGCTCTCTCTCTCACACACACACTCTCTCACACTCTCAGACACACACATACTATCTCTCACACACACAAACACTCTCACACACACACGCTCTCTCTCTCTCGCACACACACTCTCTCACACTCTCAGACACACACATACTATCTCACACACACACTCTCTCTCACACACACACGCTCTCTCTCTCACACACACACTCTCTCTCTCTCTCACACACACACTCTCTCACACTCTCAGACACACATACTCTCTCTCTCACACACACACTCACTCTCTCAGATGCACTCTGTCTCCATCACACATTGTCTCTCTTTCTCACACTCTCCCTCTCACACACACACACAAACTCATATTCTCTCTCTCACACACACACATTCTCTCTCACACACACAATGTGGAGGGAGATTTACGCTGTATCTCACCCGATGCTGTACCTGTCCTGGGTGTGTTTGATGTGTAGGCAGCTTTTCCCTGCATCTATCCCCATGCTGTATCTGTCATTGGAATATTTGATTGTCATGATGTGGAGATTTGATAGTTATTTGATAGTGACAGTGTAGAGGGAGTTTTATCTGTATCTAACCCCGTGCTGTAACTGTCCTGTATGTGTTTCATGGGGACAGTGTAGAGGGAGCTTTACTCTCTATCTAACCCCGTGCTGTATCTGTCCTGGGACTGTTTGATGAGGACAGTGTAGAGGAAGCTTTACTCTGTATCTAACCCCGTGCTGTACCTGTCCTGGGAGTGTTTGATGGGGGGACAGTGTAGAGTGAGCTTTACTCTGTATCTAACCCCGTGCTGTGCCTGTCCTGGGAGTGTTTGATGGGGACAGTGACGAGGGAGCTTTACTCTGTATCTAACCCCGTGCTGTACCTGTCCTGGGTGTGTTTGATGGGAACAGTGTCGAGGGAGCTTTACTCTATATATAACCACTTGCTTTATCTGTCCTGGGAGTGTTTGATGGGGACAGTGTCGAGGGAGCTTTACTCTGTATCTAACCCCGTGCTGTACCTGTCCTTGGTTTGTCTGATAGGGATATTGTAGAGGGAGCTTTACTCCATATCTAACCCCCTGCTGTATCTGTTCTTGGAGTGTTTGATGGGGATAGTGCAGAGGGAGCTTTACTCTGTATCTAACCCATGCTGTCCCTGTCCTGGGAGTGTTTGATGGGGACAGTATCGAGGGAGCTTTACTCTGTATCTAAACCCGTGCTGTACCTGTCCTGGGCGAGTTTGTTGGGGACAGTGCAGAGGGAGCTTTACTCTGTATCTAACCCCGTGCTGTATCTGTCCTTGGTTTGTTTGATGGGGACAGTGTGGAGGGAGCTTTACTCTATATCTAACCCCTTGCTGTATCTGTTCTGGGACTGTTTGATGGGGACAGTGTACAGTGAGCTTTACGCTGTATCTAACCCCGTGCTGTATCTGTCCTGGGTGTGTTGGATGGGGACAGTGTACAGTGAGCTTTACGCTGTATCTAAACCCGTGCTGTATCTGTCCTGGGAGTGTTGGATGAGGACAGTGTAGAGGGAGCTTTACTCTGTATCTAACCCCGTGTTGTATCTGTCCTGGGAGTCTTGGATGGGAACAGTGTAGAGAGAGCTTTACTCTGTATCTCACCCCGTGCTGTCCCTGTACCTTTCCTGTGAGTGTTTGATGGGAACAGTGTCGAGGGAGCTTTAGTTTACATCTAATCCCGTGATTCAGTTACAGATAGACTGCAGAGGAAGATCAGGTCACACACACGCTCTCCTTACACATTCTCAGACACACACACACACACATGCTCTCTCTGTCTCTCACACACACATGCACTATCTCTTACGCACTCTCTCACTCACACACATGCTCTTTCTCTCTGTCACACACACTCTTTCTCTCTCTCTCACACAATTTCTCTCTCACACACATTCTCTCACACACACTTTCACGCTCACACATTCTCTCTCACTGACACACTCTCACACACATGCACTCAGTCTCTCACACACACAGAAACACTCACTCTCTCACACACATACACTCTCTCTCTCACACATACACTCTCTTTCAAACATATACTCTCTCTCTCACACACACACTCTCACACACACAATCACTCTCTCACACACTCTCTCACACACACACTCCCTCTCTCACACATACACTCTCTCTCAAACATATACTCTCTCTCACGCACACACTCTCTCTCCCGCACACACTCTCTCTCTCACACACACACTCTCTCTCACGCACACGCTCTCTCGCACACACACACTCTCTCTCGCACACACACTCTCTCTCACACACACACTCTCTCTCACACACACACTCTCTCTCACACACACACTCTCTCTCTCGCATACACTCTCTCTCACACACACTCTCTCTCTCTCACACACACACTCTCTCGCACACACTCTCACACACACACACACTTTCTCACACACTCTCTCTCTCTCACACACACAAGCTCTCTCACACACACACACTCTCTCTCTCTCACACACACACACACAATGATGGGCAAAATGTCGAGGAAGATTTGAGCTGTATATAACCCCGTGCTGTACCTGTCCTGGGGCTGTTTGATGTGCACAATGTGGAGGCAGCTTTTCCTTTAATCTCGCACCATGCTGTATCTGTCATTGGATTATTTGATGAGGACAGTGTATAGGGAGCTTCACTCTGTATCTCACCCCGTGCTGTACCTGTCCTGGGAGTGTTTGATGGGGACAGTGTATAGGGAGCTTCACTCTGTATCTCACCCCGTGCTGTACCTGTCCTGGGAGTGTTTGATGGGGACAGTGTCGAGGGAGCTTTACTTTGTATCTAATCCCGTGTTTCAGTCACTGATAGACTGTAGAGGAAGATCAGGTCACACACACGCTCTCCTTACACACTCTCAGACACACACACACACACACACACACACATGCTCTCTCTGTCTCTCACACACACATACACTATCTCTTACGCACTCTCTCACTCACACACATGCTCTTTCTCTCTCTCACACACACGCTTTCTCTCTCTCACACACTTTCCCTCTCACACTTTCACGCTCACCCCCTCTCACCCATGCATTCTCTCTCACTGACACACTCTCACACACATGCACTCAGTCTCTCTCACACACAGATATACTCACTCTCACACACATACACGCACTCTCTCACACACATTCTCTCCCTCTCACACATACACTCTCTCTCAAACATATACTCTCTCTCTCACACACACACTCTCACACACACAATCACTCTCTCACTCTCTCTCTCCCTCTCACACACACACTCCCTCTCTCTCACACACACTCTCTCTCACGCACTCACTCTCTCTCCCGCACACACTCTCTCTCTCTCACACACACACTCTCTCTCACGCACATGCTCTCTCGCACACACTCTCTCTCTCGCACACACTCTCTCTCTCGCACACACTCTCTCTCTCGCACACACTCTCTCTCGCACGCACACTCTCTCTCGCACGCACACTCTCTCTCACACGCACACTCTCTCACACACACACTCTCTCTCGCACACACTCTCTCACACACACGCTCTCACACACACTCTCTCTCTCACACACACACACTCTTTCTCACACACACCCTCTCACTCGCACACACTCTCTCACACACACTCTCTCTCACACACACACACACACTCTCTCTCACACACACACACACACTCTCTCTCTCACACACACTCTCTCTCTCTCTCACACACACTCTCTCTCACACACACTCTCTCACACACACTCTCTCTCTCACACACACACTCTCTCTCACACACACACTCTCTCTCTCACACACACACTCTTTCTCACACACACCCTCTCACTCGCACACACTCTCTCACACACACTCTCTCTCTCACACACACACTCTCTCTCGCACACACTCTCTCACACACACACTCTCTCTCTCTCACACACACACTCTCTCTCTCTCACACACACACTCTCTCTCGCACACACACACACACAATGATGGGCAAAATGTCGAGGAAGATTTGAGCTGTATCTAACCCCGTGCTGTACCTGTCCTGGGTGTGTTTGATGTGCACAATGTGGGGGCAGCTTTTCCTTTAATCTCGCACCATGCTGTATCTGTCATTGGATTATTTGATGGGGACAATGTATAGGGAGCTTCACTCTGTATCTCACCCCGTGCTGTACCTGTCCTGGGAGTGTTTGATGGGGACAGTGTAGAGGGAGCTTTACTCTGTATCTAACCCCGTGCTGTACCTGTCCTGGGAGTGTTTGATGGGGACAGTGTATAGGGAGCTTCACTCTGTATCTAAACCCGTGCTGTTCCTGTCC
>NW_027590210.1:220000-310000 GCF_964213995.1 Mustelus asterias
TGAAGGATCTTGTTGCAGGATTTTGCTGCTGTATTTTTTCTTGTTCTCATGATTCTTGTTATAATACACTTAAATTCAGGTGGAACCATGCACGGAACTAATACGAACTTCAGTCTGAATCCTCATCAATTAATTGCTTTATCTGTTTTGAGTGTTCCAGGCCTTTCTGTTAAACTATATTCGTGTTACAACATTTGAAACCACAGCAATACTGCTAAGATTCGAACTCTCAATAAAGTTCTCTCCACACATCGAAAGGATGTAAATTTGACTCCAACCTCACATTTATCTGACAGATTGTCGGATTTCAGTGCACCTGCTTCAATTTTAAACTTTCCTCAGAGTTGTCATGATGATATTTTGGCTAACACATCAGCTGTCCCCGAATGGGGCTTGGGGAAATTATTGAAATAGGAGACTGGGAGAAATTGCATGTTCTAAATTCTGCACGTTGCTGGAAAACGGTTGAGGGAGAGAGGGGCTTTGAGACACAGAGAGAGGAGACAGACATTAGCCGCCAAAATATTGAGAGTGCAGGATGGACACCGAGGTGAACAGAGAACCAGAGGCGCAGAGAAAGACAGGCAGGAGCAGGTAAAGTTATTGGGCTACAACCAATGTTGTTCGGTGGCCAATTCTTGACAACACTGAGCAACAAGCCAATCCTGTCATTGGGTAACGCCTCTTAGTCTCCCAATAAATGAGGACTGCCCATGATATAAAATTACTTCTTCACATCAGAGTACAAGAGTTGACATAATTTTACAATTCTGCTGATTTTGTGGAATTCTTAAGCTGGAAGCATGTTCTCCCAATGTTCTTCACTACTTTGTCTAGGAAACAATGACTGAACACAGGGGGTGAATGTGAGAAGCTGAAGTTTCCACTTGAAGACATTCCCAGTGTCTCTGAGCAGCTGAACTGGGGAAGCCTTTGGGCAGAGACTGTGCTGCTGCTATTGCCCTTCCTGGCCACCAGGCGTCGCTGTAACGCTCCCCGGGGGGCTGCTCCTCCCAGTGTCACCTCTTGCCCACTCCGGCCCGGCCCATGCTCGTTGGCGGGACAACAGGGGGGTCAGTCGAGGGGGAAGGGCTGCCTGTGCGCATGTGCGGGACGGGAATGCTCCCAGAGGTCAGCGCGCCGCCGCATTGATGCCGTCTCCCCTGGCAACGCAAGATGGTCGCCGCCGCCGTCTCCCTTGGCAACGGAATATGGCCGCTGGCCGTCTCCCTTGGCAACGCAAAATGGCCGCCGGCGGTGGGTGTCATTGCGGCGCGTGCGCAGTGAGGTCTGCCTGCAGCCATTGTCCAGATTGCCCCCAGTGGATGGGGTTGGGATTGTGCAGCAGATGGAGCAACAATCCCAGTTTCAATAGGGGGACAGAAGCTGCAATGCTGCCCCCTGGTGGTCACTTCTCCCAGTCTCAGCATTGCAGAGTGTTTAAACAAGAGTGCATTGTCACAGCAGCACCTTGACCTTCAGTTTCAGTTTATTTATTAGTGTCAGAAGTAGGCTTACATTAACACTACAATGAAGTTACTGTGAGAATCCCCTAGTCGCCACACTCCGGTGCCTGTTCGGGTTACACTGAGGGGGAATTTAGCACGGCCAATGCACCCCAACCAGCACATCTTTCAGACTGTGGGAGGAAACCGGAGCACCCGGAGGAAACCCACGCAGACACGGGGAGGGGACAGCCCGGGGGAAAGCTCCATTCCAACTGTCCCTGGAGTGTCAGATTAACCTGGGTCACTCACGCACCCCAGGCTAAGACTCACCTCCCTCAGACAGTGAGACCCTCCTGTATCACTCACCTTACTGTAGTCAGATACCCTCAGACTCAGCACTGGGCCCTGGGCGTGTTCTTTAAATGCTGCGACCTATCGTGGAGGAAAGAATTGGGAGGATTTTGATTTGATTTGATTTAATTTATTATTGTCGCATGTATTGGGATACAGTGAAAAGTATTGTTTCTTGTATGCTGTACAGACAAAACATACCGTTCATAGAGTACATCGGGGAGAAGTAAAAGAGAGGGTGCAGAATGTAGTGTTGCAGTCATAGGGAGGGTGTAGAGAAAGATAAATCTAATATGTAGCAGGTCCATTCAAAAGTCTGAGGGCAGCAGGGAAGTTCTTGAGTCGGTTGGTACGTGATCTCAGACTTTGTATCTTTTTCCTGACGGAAGAAGGTGGAAGAGAGAATGTGTGCATGAGGTCCTTAATTATGAGTTTTTGGTCCTGTCGCTGTCAATGGGATTTCCCATTGAAGTCACCTCACGCTAGCAGGAAACCAGAGGCAGGGGAACCAGAGCCGAGAATTCCCCACGAGTGAACAGCCGGAGAATCCCGGACAGTCGCTCCTTTCCCAGTTATCACTGCACTCAACCCAGTCGCTGTTTATACGCTCAGTTGTCTCAGTGAATACTACATTACACCATGCTGCTGTGGACACTACAATCAACCCTTTTTGAGTTCTCACTGTATTAATACCATGTATGGATTGATATTTCATTGGACAATGTGCTGGGTTAGATGAATATTTATTGATTCTTGTGATGTGGGTGTCACTGGCTAGGTCAGCATTTATTGCCCATTCCTAGTTGCCCTGGAGAAGGTGGTGGTGAGCTGCCGTCTTGAACCCGCTGCTGTCTATGTGGTGTAGGTACACCCACAGTGCTGTTAGGGAGGGGACCTGCTTAAATTATCACTGCATTTAACGATGTCACTCTTTATAAAAAATAAACTAGACCATGTCTGGGTAATGAATGTGGAGCATGTCTCCATTTCTCTTTACCTCAGCACTGTATCTGTGTATATAACACTTTATACAGTTTCAATGTTATTTATTAGTGTCACAAGTAGGCTAACATTAACACTGCAATGAAGTTGCTGTGAAAATCCCCTAGTTGCCACACTCCGGCGCCGTTCGGCTTCACTGAGGGAGAATTTAGCACGGCCAATCCACCGAACAGCATGTCTTTCAGACTGTGGGAGGAAACCGGAGCATTCGGAGGAAACCCAGACACGGGGAGAACATGCAGACTCCACACAGACAGTGACGCAAGTCGGGAATCGAACCCGGGTCCCTGGCGCTGAGAGGCTGCAGTGCTAACCACTGCGCCACCCCTATAAACTAGATACAGTTTCTCTTCTTAATGCATGGGGCCATCCCTCTGTATATACTACAATTGGTCTTTACTTAGTTATTGCTTCACTCAACTATGTCACTGTTTCCAATGCACTCAGTCACAGTTATTAACGCACGCAGCCATGCCTCTATCTACACCACACCCGACAATTTCTAAGCTGTTGCTGCAATTGCCTCTCTGAAATTCCCCCTCCCCACCCCCAGAACACCCATCTGCTGCCTTCCCACATTGTCACTGTTCTCGCTGTAAAAGGGAAGTTGAAGCAAGTAAAACCTCGTTCCAATCCGCACTCTTATTAACCTGCTATAGTGTCACTGGATCCTCTCAGCTTACGTACATGTGTCGCAGTGGTGTTTTTAGTCCTGTTGAAGGAGACCTGGATTTCAGTGAGCAGAAATATCCCAAGCTGAGATATAATCAGTGTGCTTGTGAGGAAAATCGCTATATTGTTAGGGCCAGGGGTGGGAATGAAGTCGCTGGTCTGATTATTGTAACAGAGAAACACTGGGTTGCGAATTGTGTCAGAAAACATTTGACAGACATTCAAAATGAGAATGAACATTGATGGCAACTTGTTCTCAGGGATTGTTTTGAATAGCACAATGATAACCTTGCGAAATGTATATGCCAATATAAGCTGTCCCTTAGGCAGCAAAATACTCTGATCAAATAGACCTTTTGATCAAAGAGATCTTGAAAAGGAGAGTGAAGATGGGGAAAGTGCTGCACAATAATTCACACAGGCAAGAAAATGTCATCAAAGGTTGAAGCGTGAGTTAAGGAACTGTAAATGTATTTTTAGTATAGTTGCAAGTTAAAAATTCAACTGTGGCTCAGCCGTTCGTGTTGAGTGTTGTGTTTTGTTTTGATATTTTGTTTATGACCCTGTGACTATCACTGTCGAGACCAAATAATTACTTCTGTTTATCAGTGTGGGAGCGCCCTCGAGCGAGTGTTGCAGACTGGCACATTCCAGGGCGCAGGACTACCTGCTGATGGACGCACTAAACCTTGGGGCAGTTGCTGCAAAGGCGCAATGGGGGAAACCCCGCTGACTGAGACCATTCGGCCCTTGTGAACTGAGGGGAGCAGAACTCATTCTGAGCCCCTCTTGCTGTAGGACTCACATTGAAGGAATGCAGTGAATATTACACGTCTCGCAATTCTAGTGAAGCACCTCAGAGTGCACATTGTTCAACGTAGACAACCTAAATGACAACGTCCTTCCTGTATTGACGATCTTAAAATATGTATTATGTTCCATTGATTGTACTGAACATCTTCAATGCGCAACAATACCTTTGCAGAAATCTTCAGTATCACTGCACTTTCTGAAATAACCATTTTGCAAAGTTTTGTAATGTTTCATTGAATGTGTTGAAGCACGTCAGCGTGCAAAATTATCTGTGTACGAAACCTAAACGTCAATGCACTTTCTGTAAAGACTATTCTGAAACGTTCTGTAATGTTCCTTTAATTGTACACAGAGTGCAACAGCTTCATTGTCGAAAACTTGAATGTTATTGCACTTGGTGTTATGGCCATTTTGAAATATTGTGTAATGTACTTTCAGATATTTTATGAATAAGTTTTTTTTTGCAAAAAACACAGCGTCCCAGTCATTGAGAGTACACAATTCTCACAGCTGCCGCTGCTCCCTTCAATAAGTTGTGAACTACTGGTGAATACAAAGAGCTTCTACAAATACATAAAGAGCAAAAGAGTGACAAGGGAGAAAGTAGGGCCAGTTAAGGATCAACAAGGTCATCGATGTGCGGATCCACAAGATATGGGTGAGATCCTAAATGAATATTTCTCGTCAGTATTTATTGTTGAGGAAAGCATGGATGTTAGGGAACTTGGGGAAATAAATAGTGCTGTCTTGAGGAGTGTACATATTACAGAGGAGGAGGTGTTGGAAGCCTTACAGCGCATCAAGGTAGATAAATCCCCGGGACGTGATGAAGTGTATCCCAGGACATTGTGGAAGGCTCGGGAGGAAATTGTGTGTCCCCTAGCAGAGATATTTCAATCATCGATAGTCACAGGTGAGGTGCCTGAAGATTTGAGAGTGGCAAATGTTATGCCTTTGTTTAAAAAAGGCTGAAGGGAAAAGCCTGGGGACTACAGGCCACTGAGCCTCACACCTGTGTTGAGTAAGTTGTTAGAAGTATTTTGAGAGTCAGGATCTACAGGCATTTAGAGATGCAAGGACTGATTAGGGACAGTCAGCATGGCTTTGTGAGTGGAAAATCACGTCTCACAAGTCTGATTGAGTTTTTTGAAGGGGTAACCAAGAAGGTAGATGAGGTCAGTGCAGCTAGTGTTGTCTACATGGCCTTTAGCAAGGCCTTTAACAAGGTACCGCATTGTAGGTTGTTGGATGAGGTTAAATCTCATGGAATCCAGGGTGGGTAGCTTAATGGATACAAAATTGGCTTGATGACAGGAGTCAGAGGGTGGTTGTAGAGAGTTGTTTTTCAAACTGGAGGCCTGTGACCAGCGGTGTGCCTCAGGGATCAGTGCTAGGTCCACTGTTATTTGTCATTTATATTAATGATTTGGATGAGAATATAGGAGGCATGGTTCGTAAGTTTGCAGATGACACCAAGATTGGTGGCATAGTGGACAGTGAAGAACGTTATCTCGGATTGCAATGGGATCTTGATCAATTGGGCCAGTGGGCTGACGAATGGCAGATGGAGTTTAATTTAGATAAATGTGAGGTGATGCATTTTGTTAGGTTGAACCAGGGTAGGACTTACTCAGTTAATAGTAGGGCGTTGGGGAGAGTTATAAAACAAAGAGATCCTGGGGTACATGTTCATAGCTCCTTGAAAGTGGAGTCACAGGTGGACAGATTGGTGAAAAAGGCATTCAGCATGTTTGGTTTCATTGGTCAGAGCATTGAATACAGGAGTTGGGACGTCTTCTTAAAGTTGTACAAGACATTGGTAAGGCCACACTTGGAATACTGTGTACAGTTCTGGTCACCCAATTATAGAAAGGATATTATTAAGCTACAAAGAGTGCAGACAATATTTACTAGGATGCTACCAGGGCTTGATGGTTTGAGTTATAAGGAGAGGTTGGATAGGCTGGGACTTTTTTCTCTCGAACGTTGAAGGCTTAGGGGTGATCTTATAGAGGTCTATAAAGTAATGAGGGGCACAGATCAGCTATGTGGTCAATATCGTTCTCCAAAGTTAGGGAAGTCTAAAACTAGAGGGCATAGGTTTAAGGTGAGAGGAGAGAGATACAAAAGTGTCCAGAGGGGCAATTTCTTTCACACAACGGTTGGTGAGTGTCTGGAACAAGCTGCCAGAGGTAGTAGTAGAGGCAGGTACAATATTGTCTTTTAAAAAGCATTTAGCCTGTTGCTTGAGTAAGATGGGTACAGAGGAATATGGGCCAAATGCGGGCAACTGGGACTAGCTTCCGGGTTTAAAAAAAAGGGCGGTAAGGACAAGTTGAACCGAAGGGCCTGTTTCCATGTTGTAAACCTCTATGACTCTATGGTGCTAGCCATTCCTCAGGAAAATTGTTACTCGGGCCGTTTGAAACCTGTCAGTATTTTACATCTCTTGATTTCGATGCATTTTGTTAACCTTTAGCTCTTGACTCTTGTGCGGGAAAGGTTAATCCAAATTAATATCAACACCGCGATATTGAGCCAGGTCTGCACCAACAGCAGTTATTAGTTCAGTCACTTCAGTTGCAGACGGAGATCTGTGCACCGTACAGACAAGGAGGAGTCTGTTGGCCCATTGTGCTTGTGCCATTACTTCGCATGAGCTGTACAAATAATTCCACATCTCTGCTCTTTGCAAAGAGTTCTGAAGAAACCCAGTCCATCACGCAAACCAGCCGCCCATCCGCTGACTATGTCTACACTTCCCGCTGCCTCGGAAAAGCGCCCGGCATAATCAAGGACCTCACGCACAACGGACATACGCTCTTCCACCTTCTTCCGTTGGGAAAAAGAAACAGGTGTCTGAGATCACATACCAACCGATTCAAGAACAGCTTCTTCGCTGCTGCCATCGGACTTCTAAATGGGTCTAACATACATTAAGCTTTTCTTTCTCTCCACCCTGGCTATACTTGTAACACAGCATCTTGCACCCTCTCCTGTTCTTCTCCACTATTTTCTCGGTGTATAGCATTTGTCTGTATAGCATGCAAGAAACAACACTTTCCACTGTATACCAGTGTATGTGAAAATGATAAATCAAATCAAATCAAATTTACCCAAACCCAAGACAATTCCTCCTTCACATCTCTTGAAACAATATTCAGTTATTTAATTCAGAAAAACAATGAGAGAAATAAAACCTGAAATAGAGGCATTCATTCTAATGAGCATTTTCTTAAATTTTAAACTATGATGACGGATTGCGATATTAAGAATGCTGAAAATATATTGTACTGAGCTGGTGCTCACAGTTTGTCTGATTCCCTAGGAGCAGCGGTCCGAAAGCTTGTGCTACCAAATAAACCTGTTGGACTTTAACCTGGTGTTGTGAGGCTTCTTATTGTCATGAATTAGAGCAGAAAGGAGCTCTCGGCTGGTTGGATGAATCCAGAGTAAAGCGCCCAGGAGCTTATTGGATTATCACCTGATGACGCTGTCAGGAATAAATCAACTTGTGGATTGTGATATCCAATCAGCTCTTTATTCTCCATTCAGTGACCTCCACTCTTCCGACCATAGGTTCTGCAGGGTGTGACGTCAGACCAGCCAATGCTCTCTACTTTATCCTGTTCGATCTTCTGCAGCTTTCGGAGCCACAGGTCCCTGGAATCCAGGAGCAGCAGCAATGCGGCTCCCCGTTTTCTCTCTGATCTGGGTGACATTCATTGTTGGTGAGTTTCACACTTTAAAAATGAGTTATTTTCTGGAGAGATAAAGTTGAAAAGCAGGACATTCGTGTTACACAGGTATTGGACCTGCCGTAGAACAGAAATGAATCCTTGCGAGTGGTTTTAGTCTTTTGAAAATAGTTTCGAAAAGCACACTGCAGAGGCGATTTCGAGAGATGGTACCCGGATTGGGAGATGAGAGCTATCAGAATGCAAGGTTATGATTACTTTCTCGACTGACCAAGGAAACTAACGCAAATCTGACTGATCTATTTATAATGATATCGAGGATTGGTGTGGTGGACGGGGAGAGGATGATTCCACTTGTGGAAGGATTCCAAATATCTGTCCCATGAATCTAATGAAACAAATAGATCAACTGGGAATCGGAGAGAAACATCTTTAGAAAGAGTTGGGTAGAATGTGACTCATATTAACACAATGAACACTTGAGGAGAGGAGCAAAGACTAATTTAAAGGTGAACTAAACTGGGCGGCATGGTAGCACAGTGGTTAGCACTGCTGCTTCACAGTTCCAGTGGACCTGGGTTCGATTCCCGGCTTGGGTCACTGTCTGCGTGGGGTTTGCACATTCTCCTCGTGTCTGCGTGGGTTTCCTCCGGGTGCTCCGGTTTCCTCCCACAGTCCAAAGATGTGCGGGTTAGGTTGATTGGCCATGCTAAAATTGCCCCTTAGTGTCCTGAGATGCGTAGGTTAGGGGGATTAGCGGGTAAATATGTAGGGATATGGGGGTAGGGCCTGGGTGGGATTGTGGTCGGTGCAGACTCGATGGGCCGAATGGCCTGTTTCTGCACTGTAGGGTTTCTATGATTTCTATGATGAGAAACTAAACAGCTGAGGAAGAAATGGACAGATGCATTGAGAAGAGGCGAGAGGGAGGAATCTCCTGGGGATTGTAAACGGGAACGTAGATCAGTTGGAGAGAATGTGGTATGATTCAATACATATTTTTATGTTACACTGTCAGTGAATTTTCTCTCTGAGTTCAATTGAACTTTGAAACAATGTTTTTTCTTTAACCGTGTGTTCCAGATCTGAGCGATGGAGATTCTGTTACTCGGCGGGAATCCTCACTCACACGGACAGAGGGAGAAGATGTCACTTTAAACTGCACCTTTACCGACGATGCCTATTATTTATTCTGGTACCGTCAATATCCAGGCAGACAGCCCGAGTTTGCAGTCCGGAGAGACAAGAACGGCGGTTTTGAATTAAAGGCGGATTTCGCTCGGACCCGGTTTTCTGATTCAGTCCAGCAGTTAGACAAGTTGTACCGATTGACTGTCTCGGAGTTGCTGCTGTCTGACACTGCGGTCTATTACTGTGCACAGAGTCTCACAGTGATGAAAATGAGTGAAATCCTCGTACAAAAACTGCCGCAGGTTTCTGAGTCACAGCTGCTGTCTGTCAAGAGCTGTTTCTAACAGCGGGTTATACACTGACACGTCAATACATTCCTGTGAACGCAAACCAGCCCACAATTCACACAAACACCATCTAAAATCGTTCACAGATTCCGTCTGATTGTTACATTCACCGTGCGAGGGAAGAATTAGCTGTTGTTTATTTGGAATCACCGGGAAATCGGCACTAATGTTGAGAATTCAAAATGCTGCAGGGTAGCCTTGAACTAGTTGTACCCTTGTTCTGATGTTTCAAAAAACACTCGGGGCAAAGAAACCAATGCTGTTTGGTTTGATATGTCAGTCAATAGTGTAAACTGATGCCCGCCTGCTGAGGCAAATCCTCATAATCACATCAGCCTGATTAAACATCTCTCAATGTTACAGTAATGAAATAAAAATATCAACTGGGAATCGAAGAGAAACTTCATTGGAAAGAGTTCGGAAAAATGTGACTCATATTAACACAATGAACACTTGACACATATTAAAACTAAGAATTCTTAACAGTAAAGGTACAGAAGTTTATTTCAATGCATGCTTAGAATCCAATGAACAATGATGAATAAGTAAATTATCTCTAAGAACAGGTTTGGTGTACTCTAGACACTGGAACATTTGATAAGAAAATCGACTGAATGCAGAACCCTAATTGAAAAGAGCGTCAGAAAGTTCCTGAAGGACAACTAGGGATGGGCAATAAATAGCGGCCGAGCCAGCAACACCCACATACCCGGAAGTCTTTCTTTAAAAGTCTGCTGTAATCACCAGAAGTACTTTGGGAAATCGAAACCGCGGGATAAGTCTTTCTGCTCAGACAAATGTTTTGTTGGGATATGGACCAATCGCGGGCAATTGGAACTAGCATAGTGGTTAAAAAAAGGATGGCATAGACAAGTTGGGCCGAAGGGTCTGTTTCCATGCTGTAAACCTCTATGACTCTATGACTACCTCGATATCCGTTATTTCCCTGAATATCCACAAATCCATCAACTGTCTTCAAGAAATCAAACGACTGTATAATCATCGCTCTCTTTGACACATAGAGCGCATTAAAGCGAATGTAGGGGTTTGACTGAGATGATTTTTCAGATATGACTCTGATGAGTTTTATTTCATGTTGTAATAACAGCACCAGCGTCTCCTATTCAGAGTTGCTCGTAAACCACAGAAACTACTATAAAGAGGGATTTTACATACACTGACAGACATTCAGCACAAAGAACGTGATCATTCGGTTTAACTGGTTTTAATGATATGATTTTGTTTATATTAACAGTTCACAATCCAGCTCAGAGATCGGATTCAGTGAGAGGAGGTGAGAATGCCTTTGCTGGTTTTTGTCCGGACTAACTGCGTCTCTGTAACTGCGGTTCAGCGCACACTGTTACAGATACACGGCAGAGTCAGAGACATGGACCCCGGTCATATTTAATGGAGCTGTTTTCTTGTCTCTGTCCAAATTAGCAGAAAGCTGGTCCGAAAAATCGGGAGACTTATCCCCCTTCCCCTTGCCGTAACTTTTCAATAAATATCTCGGAGCTTCTCCGGGGTACAGGATGTACCAGAATAGAGTTTGGTCAACGTATTTTGCTTTATAACTGCAGTTCAAAATTACCGTCTGTCCTTCCTGAACCGTTAATTCAGGCGGCTCCTGGGAAACTGAACTTTGGCCACTGGTTCCTGTAACAACATATAGACTGTGTGAGAAATCTGAGTGAAAATAACCCATGAAACACACACTGAGGATCTGAGCTCAGACTCACCGGGCAGCATGACCATTATTATCAGTAAAGCACACAGGGAACACATGGATCCTGATTGGACAGTAAACAGCGACACTGTTTAAAATATGTTGTTGCTTCTAGTCTTATATCACGGAGTAAACTCAGATCAGAGGCAGCTTCAACAATAGGCAAATTGGGGGCTTTTCTCAGTGTTGCAATTGGTTGGTCCCCTTGAGATGACGTCAGCTGTGGACCAAACCCTGTTAATGGAGGACTAAACACAGCTGGCTCCCTCCAAACACATTCCATCCCGGGCTGTGTGTGTTTTTCTCACTCTCTTTCTCTCTCCATGAAAGGTGAATAACATTATCAGTTACACTGTCGCTTTCTCGGTTAACCCTCTTTCGTTCGAACTCAATGTCCCCCTTTTTATAGATAGATCTTACTTTCTAAATAAAGTTAAAAGTGAAATAAATAATTTACACTCATTTACTCTGCGGGTATTAATGAGTGCATCCACTGCATGAACATAATAGTAGTTACTGCTTTATTTATACCGGGGATAAGTCATCACCCAAGTCCACATTGACTTGCTTTTCCACTGGGATTACTCTTATACTGGGAAAGTACTGATTTCAATCAGTCATTATTTCTGTCCAGAAACTTCAAAATGTGACAACTCTCAGTGTGCCTTTGATATTAGATCACATTTAACAGGTGTCCCCTGACAGATAGGCATCTGATACAGAAAGATTGGAAGTACTGATTTATTAAGTTATTCACCCGGGACATCTGTGGGTTTTGTGTGATTGGGATCAGGAAATGATTGGATTTATCCAGGAATAAACTGAGCACCAAATGTCACATTTCCCCAACAGTGACAATCACTGACGTTAGGGACTGAAAGCCACTCAGCTGGGGCTGCATTGTCAGGGTCATGATCTGCGCATTTTCTCTGAAATTCAACGCAATGTGTTTTGCGGACAAGGAACCATTGATTGTGGACCTGAGCCAGTTTTTGTACGAGGCCCGCGGGATCCTCATTCACTGTGGGTCTCAGTGCACAGTAATACACGGCGTTGTCTGTCATCTTGGAATCTTTCATGGACAAGTGAAAAGAGCTTTGTGTCTGGCTGAGATTCCCGCTGAAGTGTCCAAAGCCGGGAGCCGTATCGGTAAACCCATAACTATCGGGTCTGAGCAGATACTGAGGAGCTCGGTGTGGATACTGGCGATACCAGAACAGGACATAGACTGTAGCTGAACTCGATACAGAGTAACTGCAGGGTATTGCTGAATCTTCGCCCTCTGCTGCGTCAACTCCTGGTTCTGACTGGGAAACTGAGTCTCCGTTACTCATCTCTGAAAATAGACAACAGACACGCAGCGGGTTAGAAGGAGTAACAACAACGGAATAATCGCCTAGAAATGGAAATGGGCAATGAATATGGTGATTGGCGGATTTCAGTCAAAGGTTCAAAATGACCAACCTGTGATCAGGACAATAGCCAGAGACAGACAGACTTTCACCCCCATAGTTCCAGTCTGAACACCAGAAACAGAGGCAGTGATCACTGTCTGCATAAGACCTGGAAATGGAGAAGTTGAAACAGTCAGGGGGATGTTATGAGGTCGAAAGTGACTCCGTCTCTCCGCCCATTTTTACATCTTCAATCATAGAAAAGAAACCCTACAGGACAGAAAGAGGCCATTCGGCCCATCGAGTCTGCACCGACCACAATCCCACCCAGGCCCTACCCCCATATCCCTACATATTTTACCCACTAATCCCTCTAACCTACACATCTCAGGACACTAAGGGCAACTTTAGCATGGCCAATCAACCTAACCAAAAAGTCGCTCCCTCTGAAGGGAATCGTGATTTTTCATAAGTGATCAGAGAGCGCCCTCCCGTGGACAGCACTGCCGCATATTGGAAACAGGTTCACACACGGTCACCTGTAAAGACTGGCACATATCCACATAATAGAATCATAGATCATAGAATTTGTACAGTACAGAAAAATGCCATTCGGCCCACCGAGTCTGTACCTATCGCAAGTCTACCCAGGCCCTAGTCCCGTAGCCTCATACATTTGCCCCGCTAATCCCCCTGACACTAGGGTCAATTTATCATGGCCAATCAAACTAACCTGCACATCTTTGGACTGTTGAAGGAAACTGGAGCACCCGGAGGAAACCCACGCAGACACGGGACTTTGTCAGCTCATCCAGAGCTACCGGTCTGTCAGGCTCTCCCGCTCGCCGTCGTCCAAGACTTGCGTGATAGACGACAGGAAAGACTGGGAGGCCGTGCTGTCTGTTGGCTTCAGGTCATACAGTCCGGCTCTTTACGTATTCTTACTGCACTTTTTCGCTTTGTCTTTCTTTCATTCTGATTTGCATGTAACCTCTTCCATTTTCTTTGAATACATTCCCAACTCTCTTCATTTTAAGCTTTTTAAAATTTTCTGATTCAAGAAATGTTTCGCTCTCATTCCCCTTACCATTGGAATTTAATACCGCGCTTGTTGAAACACTGATATTTCTGCGGAGCGGTTTTTGAAAGCGGTGCAGGTTTTGGCACGGGACCTGCCTGTGTTTTTTACACTGTGCCTCACGGCGCAGAGATAGGTGGCAGTGTCTGAAACCTGTACGTCTCTCACAGTCAGGATGCTGAGTTTGTTGCCTTCACCGATCGAAGCAGTGATCCTCCCGTGTTGATCGGTTCCTCTTGTGGCCATCACCAGATGCTGGGGTGACTGATTCGGGAGCTGTTTATACCAACGCACGATGTCAAACGTAATGGAAATAGTGCAGTTCATGGATATATTTCTCGCTTCACTGATAACCATCCGTGGAGGGAGCTGCAGCAACTCAGCTTCTCCGGTCATCCCCGTGCAGATCAGAGTGATAAACAACAAAACGTCGATGCAAATCCTGACCATTCTCAGTTCACACACAACACCGAGATCAGCTTTGAACCAGGAGATGGAAATTAACCCGGAACCAAGTATTCTCTTCGGGTTCAGTTCAGTGCCGTGTTTATGTTGAACTGACAACATTAGGCGGGTTCTACTTTAGCCACCCATACTGAGCGTTTCACACTGACACAGGCCCACACAACCTCTGAGGACACACCTGACACGCCCAGATTAAATATTTCTCACGCGACACACTGCTCTCTACTGGTGAATACTGGTAATTCCAGGGTGCAATTTTTCACTTGGATCTTCGACAAGTTGCAGTTCACGAGATAGTTATAAATGAGAAGAGCTGTTTCCGCCTTCTTGTTATAGCTCTTTCATTGCGGGAGAGCTTACAACTTTCCTTCTGTTCTACGATCCAACGATTGCAGTGCATTTTGCTCTCTCGTTCTTTCTGAAGTTTCATTCCACACTGTGACCAGTCCCGGTCTGACAAGAAGAAGGTCCTGATGTTAGTCCTAAAATATCGTTGGATAATTTGGGAACTTGTGCAATGGGAACTAGTCTATCCATCGAATAGTTGGTACATAACTACAGGAGTGGCAACATTGACAACTCATAAGAATATTTTAAAAAATAATAAGTTTGTTATCAGTGTTAACACTATGTTTCTGCATTTGTTCCTTCAATCAAATTTTCTTCAATAAAGACACGCGCTCCGATAATGAACTTAATGCAATGTCCTTCTGCCCTCTCCTGGTGGAAAAAAAGCACTACAATATACAGCTTTAAAACAACCTGTTTCATTTTGGAATCAAGATTGATTCCAACAACTGCTGATCATTCTCCTCAGTATGAAGTATATTTTTACTTTCTTTTCTTTTTGATTGCGCCTGGTGGTATTAAATCTGATTTTCATTGTTGGAACTCATTGATCATCCGATGTTCCAACAATCTTTTTAGAGCGGATCATGGCTATTGTGTCACTCCACCTCTATCTTCAGGAGTTCAGGTAGAAGTAGAATGGATGACATAAAATCTATTTCTAATACAAGATGCGGGTTGGGGGGAATAGTGGAAACTGGATCTAACATCATGAAACAGAGCCAGTGTTAATTCTGACAAAATACCGATTAAAGTTGTATATTGTAGTGCTTTTTTTCCACTAGGAGAGGGCAGAAGGACATTGTATTAAGTTCATTATCGGAGCGCGTGTCTTTATTGAAGAAAAGTTGATTGAAGGAACAAATGCAGAAACATAGTTTGGACGAACCACCCCTTTACCGTGAACACGATTTTTTGTGTAACAATGCTGCGAATATTGCAAGTGATCGAGATCCTAAGGTCAGAGTCTACATGGAATGTCCATCCACTCTCATTCTGCGTAAATCTATTAAATAGCTAATTCTAGCCCTCCATTCATCCCATTTAAAAGATGGTGTTTGGCTATTTACCACATTGTTGTATTCAATTCTCTCAGGACTCAGTGGCCTCCTGCATCAGCTACGGGGAGTTTTCACAGTTCCAGATCAGCTCTTTTAATTTGGGCTCCGGCTATGATTCAGGAACACCATTAACTAATTTAAAATAAAAGCAAATTACTGTTGATGCTGGAATCTGAAACCAAAAGAAAAATGCTGGAATATCTCTGCTGCTTTGGCAGCACCTATAAGGAGAGAAAAGAGCTGACGTTTCGAGTCCGGATGACCCTTTGTCAAAGCTAAAAGGCATGAGAAGTGGGAGATGTTTATACTTTTTGGTGAGGGAATGAAATATGAGTCATAGCCACAAAAACAAAGGGAAAAGCTGCAAATGGCAGTCCAAAGAGAGAATAGTAGGTGTGAATGGCCAAACGACAGAGAAACTGAAATCAGAGGGTAAGCTGTGACAGATGAAGATAAGGAGGGAGGGGGGAGATGGGTGGAAAAGAGGTAAAATTGAGAAAATGGGGGGAAAGGGAAGCAAAGGAGGAGGAAAGAAATGGAAAGGGGAAAGCGTAGGAGGCGGATAGGAAAGACAATAAAGGAATAAAAGGAAGAGAACAGTTAAAAATTAACCGATTTCCTGTTCTCACTCCGCCTTACAGGTTGATTTTCCAGGAAATGACCAGTTACCTCAGATTGCCGCCAGATGGCGGTGCCTCACCATGTTTGTGTGTTTACTGCAGCGGGTCCGGGAAGCTTTACGAGGCGGTTATGCTGCTGGTCTGGTTTCCTCGGGCATCCAGAAGCTCTCGGAAATAATCCTGTCGGTATCATGTACTATGTTATATTATGTTGTGTTAAGGAATGAAGATGAACGAATGGAAAGACAGTGGGTGAACTCGAGGCCGAGATCGTGATAGAAGTCAAGGCACAGATTAGGAGAAACAGATGGAGTTACAGGGGAAACATGCGAATAACATGAGGATGCAATCAAACTAGAGCAGATTAACGAGAGTGCAGATGAGATCGAGACTTCTCTTACTTCAGCTTCCCTTTTACAGAGCGGACAGCGACAATGTGCTGTGTAGCCTGGGGGTGGGAGGGGGAATTTCAGAGAGGCAATTGTGGAATCAACGCATTTAATCTCATTTCCCAATCGTAATTTCAACCTAACGTTTAAAAACACTCCAATATGATCAATTCCTGTTTGAAGGTGTATTTCAAATCTGAGTCATGGAAATTATCTACTGTCCTCAAATGATAAGACAGAGTGACAAGTTGTTTATTTTTAAAGGAGAGATTGGGGAAACTGGGGTTGTTCTCCTTGGAAAGACGGAGGATGAGGGGAGACTTAATAGAGGTGTATAAAATTATGAAAGGCATAGATAGGGTGAACGGTGGGAAGCTTTTCCCCGGGTCGGTGGTGACGTTCACGAGGGGTCATAGGTTCAAGGTGAAGGGGGGGAGGTTTAACACAGATATCAGAAGGACATATTTTACACAGATGGTCGTGGGGGCCTGGAATGTGTTGCCGGGCAAGGTGGTGGAGGCGGACACACTGGGAACGTTTAAGACTTATCTAGACAGCTATATGAATGGAGTGGGAATGGAGGGATACAAAAGAGTGGTCTAGTTTGGACCAGGGAGCGGCGCGGGCTAATTGTTCCTTGTTTCTCGTTTCAAGGCTTCATTCTATGATCATCTTGCTGGTGCCAGTACAGAGCGAGACTGCGGATAGTTGGGAACCTGTCTCGGGGGCAGGGAATTCAGATGGTGTTCGTAAAGCAGAAGTGGAAATGAATAGGGTTGGGAAGCATTTTCTGATCAGGGCCAGTGTGATCTCCTGGACTCGTTTCGATCGCCACAGGGGGTCGGAGAGGAATTTCCCAGATGTTTTTTTCTCCCCATATTGGCCCTGGGGTTTTCACTCTGGGTTTTCGCCTCTCCCTGGAGATCACATGGTCTGGAATGGGGGGGTGGGGGTGAGTTAATAGGTTGTGATGAACAATGCATCGTAGCTGTGAGGGACAGCTCGGTGGATAGGATATTAGGATGTAGATAGGCTGGAAAATTGGGCGGGGATCCTGGATTCAGGATTCAATCCTGGACCGGGGAGCGGCGCGGGCTTGGAGGGCCGAAGGGCCTGTTCCTGTGCTGTATTGTTCTTTGTTCTTTGTTTCACCTATGGTATTACATGGAGTGATTTTGTATTATTCTGCTCCTCGCTAATCCCGATGAGCTGCACTCATAAGGAGTCTTACTCATGTCAGCAGACAATCGGTGAGATAAGCAGCGGCAACAGCACCGTCCAGGCAGCCAAACCTCTCTCCATCTCCAGGTGGAGAATTTGCACTCTGAACAGTTGATCAGAAGAACTCATCGCCTGAGTTTATAATGGAAAGCAGTCCCACAATTGCACTCTGCTTTGTGTCCGGGAGCTCCTGTCTGCTGGATTAAAAATAGTAATTCCTTAACGTTACAAAGCCAATACGCAGAGCGCACAGGCCAGAATCTCTTAATTGCTCCAAAAACCAATTCAAATTGAATCTAAGACATGGTCCCCGCAAGATATATATATATATAAAACCAAGATCCGAGGTGACAAGAAAAGGCCGTGCACCTGATATTGGGCTTGATCTAACGCTTGATCTTAGCCAAATGATCGACATGTCTGCTGGGGTTAGTGTAGAATCTCGGGCAGATGCTGCCACCATGTACAGCGAAGCTCTAAGGGGCAATGTTTTAAACCTGGCCCATCAACCTAACCCGCACATCTTTGGACTGTGGGAGGAAACCGGAGCACCCGGAGGAAACCCACGCAGACACGAGGAGAATGTGCAAACTCCACACAGACAGTGACCCGAGCATCGAACCCGGGACATTGGAGCTGGGAAGCAGCAGTGCTAACCACTGTGCTACCGTGCCGCCGTCGTCTACTCCACGTCTACTTTATCCATACCTTTTGTCATCTTGTATTCCTCAATTTGATCTCCACCCATTCTTCTAAATTCCAGTATGTTTCCGTTGTGTAGGGCATTGGAGAGATCACATCTGGAGTATTGTGCACAATACTTGATTCCTTATCTATAGAAAGACGGTAATGCGTTAGCAAACGTCCAGAGAAGGCATTACCAGGTATGAGCGGGTTTTCTGGATAAGCAGAAGGGTACTGATGCTGGATTTGTATCCACTGAGTTTCGAAGATTGAGAGATAACTTTCTCAAAGCCTTAAAACCCGAAGGGGTATTAATGGTGTGGATGTGGAGCGGCTATTTCCTCTTGTCCGTGTTGTACCTGAACTAGATATTTCTGGGTCTTTATATTTCTCAGACTGTACATATCTGGGCTCTTCGTTCTGCATCTGTTTCCAATGCGCTGGTACTGTCCACGGGAGGGCGCTCTCTGATCACTTACCAAACATCACAGTCGCCTTCTGCAGAGTGACTTTTTGCAGATATAAAAATGGGCGAGGAAAATAAATCCCAGCCAATCGCGTCACACCTTGCTAACTCTTTCAATTTCTCACATTCCAGGTCCCGTTCAGACAGAGATCACCCTCCCTAATTCTGGAGCTCAGATTGGAACCATGGGGGTGAAAATGTTCCTGACCCTGGTTATTGCTCTGATCCCAGGTCAGTGATTCTGGTCACAGATTGTAAAGTATATTTCAACCCTTGTGCAATTTCCCTTTCCCAGCGCTGTGTGACTATCGTCTTCCTCTGTCTCCTAACCCGCTGTGCGTCCGCTGTTTATTTTCAGAGATGAGCAATGGAGACTCAGTGTTCCAGTCAGAACCAGGAGTTGAAGCAGCAGAGGGTGAAGATTCAGCAATACCCTGCAGTTACTCACTATCGAGTTCAGCTATACAACATTACCTGTTCTGGTATCGCCAGTATCCACACCGAGCTCCTCAGTATCTCCTCAGAGCCGATAGTTATGGGTTTAACGATACGGCTCCCGGCTTTGAACATTTCAGCGGGAACCTCAACCAGAAACAAAGCACTTTTCACTTGTCAATGAAAGATTTGAAGATGCCAGACAGCGCCGTGTATTACTGTGCACTGAGACCCACAGTGAATGAGGCTCCCGCGGGCCTCATACAAAAACTAGCGCAGGTCGATAATCAAGTGTTCTGTGTCAGGAAAAAAGAGTCGGATCTCATCGAAAATGCCCAGAAAGGGAAGGGGAGAATACAGCCCCAGCTGAACGATATTCCCCGCAGAGCTCATCCATTATCAGTAATGTCACATTTGGCGGTCATATTATTCCCGGATCAAATCCAATCATTCTCTGATCAAATTCGCACAAATTTGCAGATTACCCCGGGTGAATAACTTCGTTAATCTGTACTTAGAAAAAAATCCGGATCAGGTGCCTTTCTGTCAGGCGACACAGTTTAAAAGTGATCTATTATCAAATGCAGCTTCAGAATTGTCCCATTTTAAATTTGTGGAGAAGAAAGATTGACTGATTGAAATCAGAACTTTACTATTTGAGGAAGGATGTCCTTGCTATAGAGGGAGTAGAGCGAAGGTTTACCAGGCTGATTCCTGGGATGGCAGGTTTGTTATATGAGGAGAGGCTAACTCTGTTAGGATTATATTCACTGGAGTTTAGAAGAGTGAGAACGGATCTCATAAAAATTTACAAAATTCTGACAGGGTGAGACAGGGTAGCTTCAGAAAGAATGTTCCCAATGGTAGGGGAGTCCAGAACGAGGGTCATAGTTTGAGGATAAGGGGTAAACCTTTCAGAACTGAGGTGAGGATAAATATTTTCACCCAGAAAGTGATGAATGTGTGGAATTCATTACCACAGAATGTACTTGAGGCCAAAACGTTGCCTGATTTCAGGAAGAAATTTGAACGGTTAATGGGAGGAAGGGGGGATCAGAATATTGAATTCGATGATCAGCCATGAACACGCTGAATGGCGGAGAAGGCTCAAAGGGCCGAATGGCCTACTCCTCCTTCTAGTTTCTATGTTTTGGGTACGTGAAAGATTTCCTGGTGCAGAGTTGGGTGACTGCTTATTCTCGGTATACTTAAAGCACGAA
Source organism: Mustelus asterias (assembly GCF_964213995.1). Classification (NCBI taxonomy): domain Eukaryota; kingdom Metazoa; phylum Chordata; class Chondrichthyes; order Carcharhiniformes; family Triakidae; genus Mustelus; species Mustelus asterias. The sequence goes on from NW_027590210.1 coordinate 240,573, forward strand.
CTATTAATTATGTTAAGTCGTGGATGTTACTCATTAATACCTGTCCGTTAGGCTGCTGATAATCATAGAATCCCTACAGTACAGAAAGGAGCCATTACGCCCAACGAGCCTGTACCGACAACAATCCCACCCAGGCCTTATCCCCGTAACCCCACATATTTAGCCTGCTAATCCCCTTGACATTAAGGGACAATTCAGCATGACCAATCCAGCAAACCTGCACATCTTAGGACTGTGGCAGAAACCCGGAGCACCCGGAGGGCACCCACGCCGGCACGGGAAGAATGTGCAAACTCCACACAGGCAGTGACCCGAGGTTGGAATTGAAGCCGGGTGCCTGGGGCTGTGAGACAGCAATGCGAACCACTGTGCCACCGTGTCGCCCATAAATTATATTAATTTCACTTTTCACCTGAATTAGAAAAAAAGGATCTGCCTTAAGAAAGATTGATGGACTGAGTTCTGAGGAAAGCGAGTTAACCAGTTAATGAGACAGAATAACTGGTTATGTGGGAGAGAGCAGAGAGAGAGCAAAGACTTTAGAAATAAGTTTACGGCCAGGGAAGGAATGTGATTGGAAAGAGCCAGCTATATTAAATCATTAACTAACAGTGATTGCTTCACTGGTTACGGGGCGGCATGATGCCACAAGGGTCAGCGCTGCTGTCTCACAGTGTCAGGGACCCGGGTTCAATTCCGGCTTCGGATCACTTTCTGTATGAAGTTTGCATGTTCTCCCCGTGTCTACGTGGGTCCCCTTCGGCTGCTGCTGATTCCTCCCACAGTCCAAAGATGTGCAGGTTAGGTTGATTGGCCATGCTAAATTGACCCGAGTGTCAGGGGATACGCAGGGTAAATGCACGGAGTTGCGGGAGTGGGGCCTGGGTGGGATTGTGACCAGTACAGACTCGATGGGGCGAATGGCCTCCTTCTGCACTGTAGGGATTTTATGATTCGCAGCTGACGTCAGCTCAGGGAGATGATAATCTTGGTTGTAATAAAATGAGAACAAAATGCTACGACAATGGGTGAATGGACACCGCTCGACAATCACCAGGCAGCAGTGTTCCCTACCTGTCGGGGAACACTTTAGCAGTCAGGGACATTCAGCCTCTGATCTTCGGGTAAGCGTTCTCCAAGGTGGCCTTCACGACACACGACAACGCAGAATCGCTGAGCAGAAACTGATAGCCAAGTACCGCACACATGGGGACGGCCTCAACCGGGAACTTGGGTTCATGTCACACTATCTGTAACCCCCATGACTTGCCTGGGCTTGCAAAATCTCAATAACTGTCCCGGCTGGAGACAATTCACATCTCTTTAACCTGTGCTTAACCCTCTCTCCACTCACATTGTCTGCACCTGTAAAGACTTGATTACCTGTTAAAACTCGCATTCCAACCATTATCTTGTAATTTAGTTTGTGTCTATATATGCCCTGTTTGTGAACCGGACACTTCACTCACCTGATGAAGGGGCAACGCTCCGAAAGCTCGTGCTACCAAATAAACCTGTTGGACTTTAACCTGGTGTTGTGAGACAACTTACTGTTCCTACCTCAGTCCAACGCCAGAACTCCACATGACAAATAGAAATGAGATGTGGAGTGCCTCAGAGGTGGCGAAAATGTGACTGTTTGAAACACAAGGGGAATCAATTATATTTGCCAAAGTAAATCGGGAAAAGATATTTCCAACATATTATTGATCACGCATTTATCATACATAACTTTAAAATGAGGGCAAACCTCATTTTAAAATCATGCCTTTATTGGTGAAGTTAAACTTTAACCACTTTTATAAATGACAGTTACTGCAGTAAAGCAGTGTCCTGTTTTTTGGACAATTGATTTGTTCACACGTGACCCGGAAGAGAAGCAGCTTCGGATCAACAACCCACATCCTGATACCGGAAGCACGGAGTCTGATTCCAGCCAATCAGATTGCAGAAAACCCAAGTGTCTGAAACTTTATCTGGTGCATCTTACATTTGCCAAATGTTGAAGACGTTGATTCAATCCATGGTCTTCTGCTGTGAGCTGTGCTCCGTATTCTTACTGACATTGTTATTATATCACACGGTGCAAATGAAACTGTTCCTTATCATTCTGGTGGTGCTAACTTGTAAGCGCAGGATATTTATTTGTGGAGCTATTTGTTTATAACAATTTTGCTCCAGTGTCTCACTGTATGAATGTTTTTTTATAGGTCGGTGTCGCTCGGACCAAGTTTCACAAACTCCCACAGCGAGAACAGTCCAGAGCGGGGATTCGGTGCTGATAAACTGCAGTTATGAGATGTCCAGCATTTATGGAATGTATTGGTACAGACAAAAACCCGGTCAGGGACTCGAGTGGATAATAAGCAGATCATCGAATGGCAAAGAGAGAAAGGACCGGATCGAATTGGAACTTTCCACTGCGGGCAAACGGGGCCAGTTGGTTATTGGAAACACGGAGAGCGCGGATGCCGCTCTGTATTACTGTGCGATACAGCCCACACTGAGAGGAAAGACGCTCGTCACTGTACAAAAACCTCACGCCTGTTTTCAGTTGCTGCAGCAATCCTACAAATAGCAGACTGCAGGCAATAGCTGCCAGAACTAGAGCAGGAAATGGAGCAGGTGAGCGGGGTTGCCCGGGGATTTGCAATTCCTGACAGCGACTTCGCTTTTCTCAGACATATTGAGAGTCAGGATGTAACTAATCCGATTGAAGAAACAGTCGCTCAGTGAGTGTGGGCTTTATGGTGAGGAAATCATCCGCATTCTTTAATTTAAACATGATACTACACTGTCTAGAATCAGACATTTGGTCTCTGCACAAATACAGAAAGAACTGGACAATATTCAGGTTTGGACTGATAAGTGGAAGCAACGTTCAGGTCACACAGGTTCCAGGCAATGACCGTCTCCAAAAGAAGAGGATCTGTCGAACTTTCCTTGATATTCAAAGGCATTACCATCGCTGAATCCTCCCCCCTGCTCCCCCCCTTCCTCTCCCCCACCCCCAACAACATCCTGGGAGTTGACCGAAAGCTGAACTGGACCGAGGAATATGAATACCGTGGCTACCGGAGCAGATCAAAGGTTAGGAATCCTGTGGCGAGTAACTCGCCTCGTGACTCCCCAAAGCCTGTCCACCATCTACAAGATACAAGTCAGGGGTGTAAATGGAATGCTCCCTACTTGCTGGATCAGTGTCGCTCCAACAACACTCATTAAGCTCGACAAGATACAGGACAGGGCAGTCCGCGTGATTGCGACCCATTCAATAAACACCCATTCCTGTCACCACCGACGAACAGTGGCAGCTGAGTGCAACACCTCCGGATATACAGCAGCAACTCAACAAGGATTTTTAGGCAGCACAATCCGAACACACGGCCACTGCCATGTAGGAGGACAAGGGCAGCATTCACATGGGAACACCACAACCGAGAGGTTCCCTTCCAATTTATTCCATATCCTTACTTTGCAATATACCGCTGTTCCTTCACGGTCAATGGGTCAACACCCCAGACTCCCACACTAACAGCACCATCGGTGTACCTGCATCTCGGGACCGCAACGCTTCAAGAAGGCAGCTCACTGCCACACAATACACCAGTGTCAGCTGTGAGTTTCGATATCTTCGTGTTGCTGGATGAGCCTGTGTCCCGGATTTACAATAACAGTCCTGTTGCTGGGTAAGTCTCTGTGTCCCGGATTTACAATAGTCCTGTTGCTGGGTAAGTCTCTGTGGCAGTTATTCTACATCTCATTTGTTAAATACGACAACAGATTTTGATCCGCTTTGCATTTCGTTACAGGGGCGAGTGCCGAGGAGTCGGTGTCCGTGGGCTCATTAGAGTTAACGATGCTGAAAGAACAGCCTGTAATTTTCTGCCAAACTAACTCCACTTCTGAGTCCATCCTCAGCTGACGTTTTTTGTTTACTACATAAATTGCGGCATGGGGATTAACGTCTCGATTTCCCAAACCGCTTCTCTGCCGATCTCAATCAGGACAAAATACCCGGTAAATAAACCTGACTGCCTTCGTGAACCCGGGAACAAACCATTCGCGCAGAAGCAAACCCAGTGGAGCTGCAAATACTCGCTGAGGTTTTTGTAAGGCGTTTTAACTGCAATCTAACGCTGTGCCTCACTGCACAGTAATAGACGGCCCTGTCCTCCACATTGAGGGCGCTGATATTGAGGTAACCATTCTGCTTAGACCTGTCGGCAGCCGCCAGATATCGTCCAGAAACTTCATCTTCCTTCGTTGTTAATGTTTTGGAAATAATCCATGTCGGTGGCTGTGCTGGTTTCTGCTGATACCATTGCATGGAGACCATATTCCTGTCTGTATAGTTACAATCCAACTGCACCGAACCCCCTTCTGATGCGGTTATTGTCACCGGTGACTGAGTTACTGGATCTGCGCACAGTCCGCCTGCGAAGGTAGAGGAATTAAATATCAAGAGTTAATGTAAACGTGTTTGTATCTGCGATAGTTTGTGGAACCTCCATTCTATGCATTACAGGGATATTTCAGATGGTTAATTAAGTTGCCATCAGTATGTTTATCTGGTTTGATGAACGTTTTCCAGTACTTACTGTGCAAGAGCGCCGCCAGTATGAGCAGAAACATGTCTGAGTGAATCCCCCTCAGTGACTGGGAATGGAATGAGTCAGAGACTGAGAAGGAGAGAGGAACCTGGGCTCTGTTCAGCTGATTGCAGTGAGTGTGTGTGTGTGGGGGGGGTCTATTGTGACATCACAAGCCTTCCATCCATACAGCTTTCAGTTATAACATCACGTGTGTTTGTGGCGCTCGGGCTTCAATTTGGGGCCGTCAATTGGCCAATGTATATTTCATTGCACGCTGGGATTTTCCTGTTGAGTTGATTCAGGGTTGACATCCACCAAGATACAAATGCTGCTCAGATATCTACATTGGAGCTCTTTAGATACTGACTTCGTTACTGTTGATATGCATTTGGGAAAAGGGTGCGGAATCTGCGGAAATCATTGCTGGAGTTCTCTGTTCAAATCCTGGGGACGACGAAGTCGAGAGAACGCCAAGTCTTTGGAGTAAATGCGGAGGTTATAAATCAGAATAGCGCCAGGGATTAACAGGCTAATTTAGTTTCTTTATTCTATAAGCAAGAAGATACAAAAGCGACTTAATTGATTTGTTCAGAATGTTCCCCTCTTCAGGGAGTAAAACGTCGTGTTCCAGATACATTGTAAGTCACCGCTTCTCCTTCTGTCTGGACTGCTGAGGACATCGGCTGAGTGACAGAATCTCCATGACCCAGATATGGAAAAAGGTTCTCTTTGTCTGGCGGAGGTGAACTCATAGCAAAAAAGATTCTCCACCCCAGGTGCAGACTAAAATTTGAACAAAGGACATAAAGACGATCGTGGTAGAATTCACGACCGGAAATTGTTGAACACAAACTTGAGTCCCGAAGACTCACAGGTGGTCGAAAGTTGCACTTTGCAGTTCCATGTCACCCCCCATCAGAGGGCAGTGAGATACCGTGTTGGGTTCGGTATCGGGGCGAATTCCAGACTCACAACCACGGCCAATAACAATATTGAGAGAATGCAACTAAAAGAGCAAAAGCCCAAACAGAAATGTTATATTAGCATCGATAGCAAACTTATATTGCTTCAGGAGATATATTATTATGGTTGCCAGAGTTGTGAATCTTTAGAAACTCTCTGGGAACCTTAATCAGAGGAGATTGAAGGGTGAACTGTCTGACTGAGCAGAGCCAGTCGCTCATTGGTCCAACTAGACCATTCGTTTGTATCCCTCCATTCCCAGACTGCTCATGTGACTAACCAGATAAGTCTTAAACGATGCCAGCATGTCTACTTGGCAGCGCATTCCAGGCCCCCACCACTCTCTGTGTAAAGAACATCCCTCTGATATCTGAGTTATACCTCGCCCCTCTCACCTTGAGCCCGTGAACCCTCGTGATCATCACCTCCGACCTGGGAAAAAGCTTCCCACTGTTCACCCTATCTATACCCTTCATAATTTTGTACACCTCTATTAGGTCTCCCCTCATTCTCCGTCTTTCCAGGGAGAACAAGCCCAGTTTACCCAATCTCTCCTCAGAGCTAAGACCCTCCATACCAGGCAACACCCTGATAAACCTTCTCTGCACTCTCTCTAATCTCCAGCCAGATTAACTCTGTTTCTTTTTAACCTTTTCCAAACCTGCCTTGATTGGGTAGAAGTCTGACAACCACTTCTGAACAGAGGTTCTGCTCTGTCCGGAGTGGGGATGAAGATGCCCCCAGTTGCTCAAGTGCCGCTCCCCTCAACACTGTGCTTTCTTATCCCAACTCCACCTTTCCCAGTGTCTCACACACTGTCTGTGAGGTTAACACTGAAAGAAGGAAGAGTCTCCCGCTCAGCACTGTGCACTCTCATCCCAACTCTATCTTTCCCAATCTCTCTCACACACTGTCTCTGAGGTTATCACGAAACGAACGAAGAATCACTAAACTGATCTAAGTGTTCCGAACTGCGTTAGACTTGTAGCCTTGCTTTCTGAAATCTGTGTTGTTAATAAATATTTGATTATTTATATGTTTAATGCCATTGACAGCTTCTTCTCCTTCTTGCATCTGACCCCTGAGTTCTTTCTCTCATTTGATTCGTTAAAATAATAATTACTTCTTATTTTCTTTCTCATTTCCTCTAGTTTTTGTTTTGCTATAGGTTAAACAGACACAGCATTTTCCTTGTACATGAACTGAGCTGTATGTCTGTTAGTTACAGTATTGCCCTCATTCACCAATCTGAACAATCCCGCCAGACGGGGACATTTGGTGTCCCGCATTTATCATATTCAGTCCATAAATTGTTGCATTATTTGATTTATTTTACAGCAGTCGGGTGGGTTGGGTGGTGGGTGGGTGTGTGGGGGGGGGGGAGTTCTCCTGAGAAGGAGATACTCAATATTAAGCAATATAATGAACAGGTTCAGACGGAGTCCGTATCATATGACCCACGCTGTGTCTGTAACTCTGCAGACGGAAACACCCACTTTTGGGGCAGAAGTTGCCCCTCCCACTGCGCTGCAGATCCAACAAATCCCGGACGAGAGAATAACATGCCCAATAACAGAAGGCAGTCAATGTGGATCAGAGCGACAGCAGCAAAGGCAGCTGACAATGCTGCTGTTATTTGTTTATATTTTCAGTTCAGAGCAGCGAGGAGTCTGTAACCAGTGCGCCCTCTGGCGGAAGTTCTGAAACTTTCAATGTTGGGATAACGAGCAAAGTACAAATTTATCGACAGGGCAGTTTCCAGTGCCCGGGTTTTAGGGGGTATGTTTCAGAAAATTCAGCTGCGTAAATATGAGCGTTCATTTCAGTTATTCGTGGGACTCAGGCGCCGCTGGCTGGCCAGCATTTATTGCCCATCCCTAGTTGCCCTTGGAGGGCAGTTGAGAGTCAACCACATTGCTGTGGCTCTGGAGTCACATGTAGACCAGACCAGGTCAGGATGGCAGATTTCCTTCCCGAAAGGACATTAGTCAAACGTAATATACACACAGCAGAGAACTTGTCAGGGAAATCTGCAGACCTTTCTCCCTTCCCCGTGCTGTATTTTTTCAGTAAATATCTCGGAGCTTCCCCGGGATGTTGAATGTACCAGAAGAGAGTCTCGCCAGTCGTGTATTTTGTTGTGTAGTTGCAGTTCAATATTACCGTCTGTCCTTCCTGGACCGTTAATTCGAGCAGGTCCTGGAAAACTGAATCTTGGCCATTGGTTCCTGTAACAACATATAGAATGTGTGAGAAATCTGTGAGTAAATATCACCCATGCACACTGGGGATTTGAGCTCAGACTCACCGGGCAGCATGACCATTATTATCAGTAAAGCACACAGGGAACACATGGTTCCTGATTGGAAAGTTAGCAGCGACACTGTTTGAAATATGTTGTTGTTTCCAGTCTTGTGTCACAGAGTCAACTCAGATCAGAGGCAACTGCAATTATTGGGAAACTGGGGGGCGTTTCTCAGTTTTGTGATTGGCGAGCCTCCCTGAGATGACGTTAGCTTTGGACCAATCACTGTTTGCTGACGACGAAGTGCAGCTGGCTTTCCCCAATCAAATTGTAGCCCAGGCTGAGTGCGTCTTTCTCACCCTCTTGCTCTCTGTCACATTCTCAGTCATTCTGTCTCTTTCTCTGTTTAACTAGCTTTCTTTCCAACTCAATGTCGGTATATTTCTTTAGGTAGATCTTTTCAATCAAGGTGAAAAATGGAACAGATAATTTGAAATCTGTCTGATGCACAGGTAATTAGTGTTCAGGGTATGAGGATAATTAATAGACACCGTTCTAAGTACACCGGGAAAACGTAATTACCCAACTCTGCATTGAGATGCGGTTCCACTGGGAAAGCACTCATTTCAGTCAGTCAATATTTTTAACCCAGCAACTTCAACATGTGACAACTCTAAACCTGCCTTTAGATATTTGATCACTTTTGAAAGGTGCAGACAGTTAACTGATCTGGAACATTTAAAGGATAGATTGATGACGTTGTTCACCTGGTAGATCTGCGGATTTGTGTGAATGGTATCGAGGAATGATTGGAATTGATCTGGTATAAACAAGTAAATATATGCCAAATTTTCCAACAGTGACAATCATTTACCTCAGTGAGCGAAAACACTCAGATGGGGCTGTATTGTCACGTATTATGGGTACATTTTCTCTGATTTTTAACCCCATGTGTTGTCCTGACAATGAACCATTGATTTTCGACCTGCGCCAGTTTTTATATGAGGCCAGCGGGAGCCTCATTCACTCTGGGTCTCAGTGCACAGTAATACACGGCGCTGTCTGTCACCTTCTAATCTTTCATAGACAAGTGAAAAGTGCTTTGTTTCAGGTTGAGATTCCCGTTCAAGTGTTCAAGTCCAGGAGCCGTCTCGGTAAACAAATAACTCGCGGCTCTGAGCAGCTGCTGAGGAGCTCGGTGTGGATACTGGCGATACCAGAACAGGTGATGTTGTAGAGCTGAACTCGATACCGAGTACCTGCAGGGCATTGCTGAATCTTCACCCTCTCCTGGTTCTGACTGGGGGCACTGAGTCTCCGTTACTCATCTCTGAAAATAGAAAACAGACACGCAGCGGGTTGGAAGGAGTAACGCCTCCAGATGGAAATGAGGAATGAATATGGTGATTGAGGATTTCACGCAGAAGTTCAAAATGACAGACCTGTAATCAGGACAATAACCGGAGTCACAGAGTTTCACCCCATGGTTCGAGTCTGAACACCAGAAACAGAGAGACTGATGTCTGTCTGCATCAGACCTGCAATTGGAGAAGTTGAAACAATCAGGGGGATGTTATGAGGTCGAAGGTGACTCCCTCTCTCCGTCCATTTTTACATCTTCAAACAGATACTTCCTTTAGAAGAGGATGGTGATCTTTTTATAAGTGATCAGAGAGCGCCCTCCTGTGGACAGCACAGCCGCATATCGGAAGCAGGTTCACACAAGGCCAACGGCAAAGATTTACACATATAGAGATCAGAGAATCATAGAATCATAGAACCCCTACAGAAGGAAGCCATTCGGCCCAGCGTTTTATCATCACCTTTGTTGGGGAATAAATGTGATCAGGGTAACTGAATACATTACCAATCGAGGAAAAACAATTAAAAGGGAAGATGTTTTATCTCAGTATCTCGAGCATGCTGGGCATTGTGCAACTTGGGAAGTTACCAGTTAAGAAAGTTGCCGCTATGATGAATGTGTAAAAACTAACAGACAGCAGTCTCGCCGAGCTGGTGCTGGATCTGAACTCAGTGAGTTCAAACTGTTTTAGTTCAGAGTTCAGAAGATGGTGAGTAATATCCGGCCTCACTGGCGATTGGTTCATTCCTGACAAAGAGCCAGCAGGAGGCACCCAATCAGCTCACAGCTTCTCTGTCCTACGTTTCATCCAATCAGCTCAGAGAGTCTTTGTTCTCCAATGCATGACGTCAGAGCGAGGAGCCGGAACCATTAGAATCTGTTCTCAGACAATGAACTGGACTCGAAGAAGCGGAACGACCGAATGGTGATGTCGCTCTTTGACAAAGTGAGGGCATGGAAACGAATATTGGTCATTTTCCGGAGTTCATCTTTGAGATAAGACGCAGATGGATCTTGGTTAACGTTGTGGCAACAGCGGCAGAGTTTTCCATTGGAAGAGTTGCTCCAAACAGCTATAAAAATGGAATTTATATAGAATGGCACATTCAGCACCATGGAAAGAGAGCATTCGGCCTAACTCTTCTTTATAATATTGTTTGTTTATATTAACAGTTCACAATCCAGTTCACAGATCCGATTCAGTGAGAGGAGGTGAGAGTGCCTTTGCCGGTTTTTGTACGGGCTGACTGTGTCTCTGTAGCAGTGTGGGACTCAGCGCACAGTGATACACGGCAGAGTCAGAGACACGGACCCCAGTGATATTTAAAGGAACTGTTTTCTTGTCCTTGTCCAAATCAGCAGAAAACCGGTCAGGGAAATCTGGAGACTTTTCTCCGCCACCCGTGCTATATTTCTGCAGTAAATATCTCGGAGCTTCCCCGGGATACTGGATGTACCAGAAGAGATTTGGCAAAGCATCTGTTGTTGTGTAATTACAATTCACTGTTACGTTCAATCCTTCCTGAACCGTGAGTTCAGGCGCATCCTGGGAAACTGAATCTTGGCCATTGGTTCCTGTAACAACATATAGAACGTGTGAGAAATCTGTGAGTGAATATAACCCATGAAACACACACTGAGGATTTGAGCTCAGACTCACCGGGCAGCGTGGCCATTATTATCAGTAAAGCACACAGGGAACACATGGTTCCTGATAGGACAGTAAGCAGCGACAATGTTTACAATAAGTTGCTGCCTCTAGTCTTATATCACAGAGTCAACTCAGATCAGAGGCAGCTTCTATTATTAGGAAACTGGGAGGCGTTTCTCAGTGCTGCGATTGGCTCATCTCCCTGAGCTGACGTTAGCTGTGAACCAATCACGGTTAGTTAATGATTTAATATAGCTGGCTGTTTCCAGTCACATTCCTTCCCTGACTGTAAACGCATTTCTAACTTATTTGCGCTCTCTCTGCTCTCTCTCCCACATAATCAGTTATTCTGTCTCACTAACTGGTTAACTCGCTTTCCTCCGAACTCACTCCATAAACCTTTCCGAAGGCAGATCCTTATTTCTAATTCAGGTGAAAAGTGAAATTAATTTAATCATTTGTGGGCGAAACGGTGGCACAGTGGTTAGCATTGCTGCCTCACAGTCCCAGGGACAGGGGTTCGATTCCAGCCTCGGGTCACTGCCTCTGTGGAGTTTGCACTTTCTGCCGGTATCTGCGTGAGGTTCCTCCGGGTGCTCCAGTTTCCTCTCACAGTCCTCAGGTGTGCAGGTGTGCTGAATTGGCCATTTAAAATTACCCCTTAGTGTCGGTGCCTTAGCAGAGTAAAGTTGTGGGGTTACGGGGTCGGGACTGGGTGGGATTGTTGACGGTACAGGCTCGTTGGCCCCATTCTGCACTGTAGGGATTCTATGATTAACAGCAGCCTAATTTACAGGTAGTAATGAGTGATATCCATAAATAATAGTTAGCGCTGTAAGTATACCGGGGATAAGGAGCCACCCAACTCTGCACCAGGAAATATTTCACGGGCTCATAACATAGAAACTAGAAGCAGGAGCCTTCTCCGCCATTCATCGTAATCATGGCTGATCATCGAATTCAATATTCTGGTTCCCCTTTCCCCTCTCCCATATCCCTCCACCCCTTTAGCCCCAAGAGCTACTGCAAATTTCCTCTTGAAATCAGACAATGTTTTGGCCTCAACTACATTCGGTGGAACTGAATTCCATACATTCAACACTCTCTGTGTGAAGGAATTTCCCTTCACCTCAGTTTACCCCTTATCTTCAAAAGACGACCCCTAGTTCTGGACTCCCCCCCACCATTGGGAACATTCTTCCGAATGTACCCTGTCTAATCCTGTTAGAATTTGAAAAGTTTCTATGAGATTCCCTTTCACTCTTCGAAACTCCAGTCAATATAATCCTAACGGATTTATTCTCTCCTCATTTGACAGACCTGCCATCCCAGGAATCAGCCTGGTAAACCTTCGCAGTGACCGTTCCATAGCAGGAATATCATTCCTCAAGTAAAGCTCTGATTTCAATCAGTTATTATTTCTGTTCCAGGAACATTAAAACGGGACATTTCTGAAGCTGCATTTGATAATAGATCATTTTAAAAATGTGTCGCCTGACAGATAGGCACCTAATCAAGAATTCTTCTGAGTACAGATTAAGGAAGTTAGTTACCCGGAGTAATCTACAGGTTTTTGCGGATGGGATCGGGGAAGGATTGGGTTTGATCCGGGAATAATACGACGGCAAATGTGACATTTCACATCACCGACAATGGCTGAGCTCAGTGGGGGAATATCGTTCAGCTGGGGTTATATTGTCGCCTTCATTTTCTGTGCATTTTCGTTGAGTTTTTCCTGATCCCGAAGCCTCGATTGTCGGCTTGGGGCAGTTTTTGTATGGGATCCATGGGAGCCTCATTCACGGTGACTCTCAGTGCACACTAATACACGGCGCTGTCTGTCATCTTCAAATCTTTCATGGACAAGTGAAAAGTGCTTTGTGTCTGGTTGAGATTCCCGCTGAAGTGTCCAAAGCCGGGAGCCGTATCGGTAAACCCATAACTATCGGCTCTGAGCAGATACTGAGGACTTTGGTGTGGATACTGGCGATACCAGAACAGGTCATGTTGTACAGCTGAACTCGGCACAGAGTAACTGCAGGGTATTGCAGAATCTTCACCCTCTGCTGCTTCAACTCTTGATCCTGAGTGAGACATTGAGTCTCCATTACTCATCTCTGAAAATAAACAGCGGACGCACAGTGGGTTAGGAGTCAGAGGAAGACGATAGTCACACAGAGTTGGGAAGGGGAAATTGCACAAGGTTTGCGATATACTTTTCAATCTGTGACCAGAATCACTGACCTGGGATCAGTGCAATAACTAGAATCAGGAACATTTTCACCCCCAGCGTTCCAGTCTGAGCTCCAGAAACGGAAACAATGATCTCTGTCTGTACCGGACCTGGAATGTGAGAAGTTGAAAGAGTCAGCAAGGTGTAATGCGATTGGCTGGGATCTACTCCCCCCGCCCATTTTTATATCTGCAAATAGTCACTCTCCGAAGAAGGCGACTCTGGTGTTTGGTAAGCGATCAGAGAGCGCCCTCCCGTGGACAGTACAACCGCATTCGAACAGATGGAGAATCAAAAGCCCAGGTATATCCACGCCGAGAAATACAAAGCCCCAGAAATACCCAGTGCAGCTACAACACGGACACGAGGAACAATTCACACCGTGAATTAGGGTTTTAAAGGTTTCAATGACGTTATTTCTGAATTTTCGAAACTCAAATGGATACAAACCCCAAATCACTATTCTTTCCGCTTCCACAGATACACGTACCCAGTAGCAAACCTACTCTGAACGTTTTCTAACGCATTACCAACATTCTTTAGATAAGGAGATACGTATTGTGCACAATACTCCAGGTGTGGTCTCACCAATGCCCCGTACAACGGAAACACATCCTTCATATTATATAATCGACTCACTCGTAGTGAATGATAACATTTTCTGACGTTTCTAATTAATTACGATACCTGTACATTAGCCCCTTTCGATTCGTGCCCCGGGACAGCCCAATCCCTCTGTACCTCAGAACGTTGTGATCTCTCACCATTTAGATACTGAGCGTATTTTATATTGATCATGCTAAAATGAACATTTTCACGTTTGTCCACATTATAATCAATTTGGCGGGGCTTTGCAAATTCATTTTATCTATTTATTTCACTTTATCGCCTCCTTACATCCACTTCACCACTTATTTTCCTACCTAACTTTGTGTTGTCAGCAAATTTAGCATCCATATCTGCTCTGTAAGATATTACAATGTATTCTAACAATTAATCCAGTTCTCCCGGATTACTATTCTGTGACACATCATGTGTAATCCAAGAATTAATCCAGTTCTCCGAGATTTCTGCTCTGTAATATTTAACTTTGTAATCCAACAATTAAAGCAGTTTTCTCCTACATTACTGCTCTGTATCATTTCACTGTGCAATCCAGCAATTCATCCTGTCCTCCTGGATTATGGCTCCCGAACGTATCCATGCGTTATGGAACCCGCTCCTGATACAGTTAACACAAAAACACGGTGAGGGAGCTCCCTCTGGTGGTGATGTGAGGTAAATGGCCTCTTCTTGAGAGATCAGTGAATTCTCAGATTACTGAAGGATCTTGTTGCAGGATTATGCTGCTGTACTTCTTTCTTTTTCTTACTATTCTCATTATAATATACTTAAATTCAGGAGGACCCATGCACGGAATTAATACGAGCATCAGTTTGAATCCTCATCAATTAATTGCTTTACCTGTTTTGAGTGTTCCAGGCCTTTCTGTTAAACTATACTCGTGTTACAACATTTGAAACCACAGCAATACTGATAAGATTCGAACTCTTGATAAAGCTCTCTCCACACATCGAAAGGATGTAAATTTCACTCCTAACTCCCATTTATCTGACAGACTGCCGGATTTTAGTGTACCTGCTTCAATTTTAAACTTTTCTCATTATGGTAACTATCAGATGTCCTCTAATGGGGGCTTGGAGAATTTATTGAAATGGGAGACTGGCAGAAATTGCATGGTCCACATTCTACACTTTCCTGGAAAACGGTTGAGGGGGAGAGGGGATCTGAGACACAGAGAGAGGAGACAGGCACTAGTGGACAAAATATTGAGAGTGCAGGATGGTCATTGAGGCGAACAGAGAACCGGAGGCGCAGAGAAAGACAGGCAGGAGCAGACAGAGAAATAGTCAGATAAAGTAATTGGGCTACAACCAATGTTGTTCGATAGCCAGTTCTTGACAACACTGAGCAACAAGCCAATCCTGTCATTGGGTAACGCCTCTTAGTCTCCCAATAAATGAGGACAGCCCATGATATCAAATTACTTCTTCACATCAGAGTACAAGAGCTGAAATAATTTTACAATTCTGCTGATTTTGTGGAATACGGAAGCAGGAAGCATGTTCTCCCAATGTTCTTTACTAATACTGTTGGTTTTGATACCCGGTGAGTTTGTGTTTAAATAATCACTGTCTGTTCCCAGCGTTCTCCACCAGATATTTAATAGATTCTGCAATTTGTTGCAGGAACCAATGGCAAAGATGAAGTGTCCCAAGATCCGCCTGAATTAACGGTTCAGGATCGACAGTCCATAACACTGCCCTGCAGTTACTCGACAGCTGGTGCTGCGACTCTCTTCTGTTCCCCCCCCCGCTTGTTCCCCCCCCCCGCTTGTTCCCCCCCCCCGCTTGTTCCCCCCCCCGCTTGTTCCCCCCCCCCGCTTGTTCCCCCCCCCCCCGCTTGTTCCCCCCCCCGCTTGTTCCCCCCCCCCGCTTGTTCCCCCCCCCCCGCTTGTTCCCCCCCCCGATTGCCCGCCCCCCGATTGCCCGCCCCCCGGTTGCCCGCCCCCCGATTGCCCGCCCCCCGGTTGCCCGCCCCCCGGTTGCCCGCCCCCCGATTGCCCGCCCCCCGGTTGCCCGCCCCCCGGTTGCCCGCCCCCCGGTTGCCCGCCCCCCGGTTGCCCGCCCCCCGGTTGCCCGCCCCCCGATTGCCCGCCCCCCGATTGCCCGCCCCCGATTGCCGCCCCCAATCACTCTCTCAGGAACTCACCGCCATAGCCCTCTGAGCCACTCCCAATCCTTCTCAACCCGCTGCCCTCAATCTCCACTAATTCCCCCCCAAAACTCCCCTTTCCCCCACCTGATTCCCTGTCCCTCTGCCCGATCTGCTTTAATCCGACTCTGTAAGCACCCCCTCCCCCTGCTCAATCTCTCTGACACCCACTGCCAATCTGACTCTCAGCCCCCTGAATCCTCCAAGTTCCTGCCCCAAATCCTCAGCCCCCCCCCCCCAAAGGCTCCCTTTGCCCCCCCTGCCAAAATCAAGCCACCCAATCCTTCCTCAGTCCTCCCCACCCCTGAATCCCTCTGAGTCACCCCCCCGCTCCGAATCGCTCGGCACCCCCCCAATTCTAACCCTGATGCAAGGCCCCACCCTAAATCCCTCTCTGAATTTCCCCCCTCCCAAATCCCTATAAATCCACCCCGCCCTCAATCCCTTTCCCTCCACCCCGACTCGCCCCCCCCCGCTAACTCCCTCTGACTCCCTACCCCATCCAGACCCTCCCCAGATTCTAAGCCCCTGAGATTCCTCTGGAATCCCCCCTGAATGTCTCCCGAGATCGCACCCACCCTCGCCACATTCCTCTGCCCCCGAATCCTGCTCCCTCTCCAATCCCACCCCTTCTATCTGTCTGAGCACCAAACCATGTCTTTTAATCCCCGTAAACCCCCCAATCCCTCCTGTATCCCTCAGAACCCCAGAAATCCCCCTCTGAGCCCCCTCTTCCCAAATCCCCCTCAATTCCCCCCGATTCCCTCCCTCTCAGCCCCGCTAAATCCCAAAGTCCCCATGAGACCCTTAAATCCCCCTGAATCCCTCTAATTCCCGACCACAATCCCTGAGTCTACCCCTACATCCCTCTACACTCTCCCCCTTTAATCCCCCTCAATCCCCCCCCCACTCCAGCCAAATCTGTCATCCCTCCTCACAATCCCTCTAAATCTCCCGATCCTTCCCTCTGAGCCCCGTATCCCTCTAAGTTCCCCTCTTTCCCCCCCCGCCCCTCTCAACCTGGCAAATTCCCACTCCCTCCCTGTGAACAGCCTCTGGACTGACAGATCCCCCCCTTTCTAATTAGTACCCCCCCCCCCTCCGCGCATCCATCCCCGTCCACCACCCCCCTGTAAACAGCTCCTGGTGGAGTTGGATGTGGAAACTCTGCCCATTTTAAACATTAACGTTCTAATGACTCATTCCCTTGACACTGAGCAGCCTGTGTTATAACATCCCCCACCCCCATCCTGTACAACAGACCCCCTGTCTGATTCCCCCTCCCCCCTCCTCCATTGCCCCCTTTCTCTGATAACGCCTGACTCTGGTCAGCCTGTGTTATAATATTCCCCCCTCTTGTACAACAGCCTCCCCCACCGGCCCCTTCCCTCTCTGTCTAATAGCCCCCGGCTCTGAACAAGCCCCTGTATTACACACTCCCCCCTTTCAGCAGTGCTGAATCCCTCTGAATTGCCCCCGATTCCCTCCCTCTGCGTTCCTGGGCCCTTGCTGCTTGTGAACAGCAAAACCCGTGATCTGGCCCGTTCCCCCACGAGAGAGCAGAGAGAGAGAGAGATATAAGAAGACAGAGATAGAGAGAATGCTGCTGTAATTCAGACAGAGTGATTCACAGAGAGGGGGAAGCAGAGATCAGAGAGATGGAGATGGGGAGGATGCGACTGTAATTCAGACTGATTCACAGAGAAGGAAGCAGAGATCAGAGAGAGGGGGAAGCAGATAGAGAGAGGGGGAAGCAGATAGAGAGAGAGATAAGAGACAAATAAAAGCAGAGTTAAAGTTAAAATTTTATTTGTTAATCACAAGTAGGCTTACATTAACACTGCAATGAAGTTATTGTGAAAAGATATAG
Source organism: Mustelus asterias (assembly GCF_964213995.1). Classification (NCBI taxonomy): domain Eukaryota; kingdom Metazoa; phylum Chordata; class Chondrichthyes; order Carcharhiniformes; family Triakidae; genus Mustelus; species Mustelus asterias. The sequence goes on from NW_027590210.1 coordinate 258,268, forward strand.
AGATGGGGAGTGAGAGAGAATGCTGCTGGACTTCAGACAGAATGAGTCACAGAGAGGGAGCAGAGATAGACAGAGGGGGGAGCAGAGAGATAGAGAGAGAGACGGAGAGGAGGCTGCTGCTGTGATTGAGATAAAATGATCCACAGAGAGAGAGATGTCCAGAGAGGCTGAGATACAAAGTGAGATGTCGAGATAAATAGAAAGTGGGGCTTTGGCAAGACAGAGTGACAAAGTTTCAGAGAGTGAAAGATAGAGAGAAGGAGAGAAAAAGGGAAAGATGCTGCCATTGTGAGAGGCTGAGGTATAAAGGATGGGGAGAGACCGGGATTGGAAAGATGTGGAGAAACAGTTCTGAGGATGGGGGAGTTGCACAGACAGAGCTTCAGGGAGAGGGATTGAAATCTGTGGGATTACATTGGAGCAGGGATCACTGGGAATACCCCCTCCCCCTGACACACAGACCACTAACCCTCCGTGTAAAAGCCCCACCAGTCTATCTGTGAATAAAAATGAACGACCAAGACACGGGGACTTTTATTAATATTTTTCTCTCTGGTTATAGCTCTTGTCCGAGGATTCCTCATGGCAAAACTATTCGCTCTCTGCATCGCCAAAGTTTCCAAAGGAATTCTCCTTGGAAGAGAGAAAGAGAAAATAAAGTGAAATTTGATTAAACACAAAACAAAAGCTGATTATAAACAATAAAAGGCACAGCAAGATCCCAGGACTTGCTGAAATTCACAATCTCACTGGGGGAGGTGGGGGAAACATTCAGTTTCACCTCCTCATTATTAAACCCTGACAAAATGGGAACACGTTTCAAATGCAATGAACTTCCAACTGCCTCCTGACTGTCCCGATATTGAATTTATTAAACACATCAAAGCATTCTGGGGGCTTTACTCCAGAGACAGGCCAGTGAAAAAACACAGGAGGCCCCAATGAAGTTCCCACTTCTATCAGTCACCTCTCTCCCCTCACTCTGTTTCTCCCTCTCCGTCTCCTACACACTTCCCCCAGATCTCTATCTGTCCAATACCCCGTCTCTGCTCCTGTCTCTGGATAACCTGTCCTGATCTCTGCTCTGTTTCTCTATCTCGAGGCGAATCTGGATTGAAATGCTCTCTCTAAGTTTCTGTCTGACCGTTTAAAATAAAACTCACAATCAAAAGGGAAATGAGAGGGGGGGGGGGGGGGGGGGCGCGGGGGGGGCAGGAAAATCCACAATCCCACCCTGAAGCGGCTGCTTCACATTTTATTGAACCATTGAATTCAGCCACTTAAACCCTGTTGGGGAATTAAGCGAATGCAAAAGTGCTGCTGAGATTTAGGCCGTGAAGCGCGGCCTAGTCACAGAGGCTGCATTATTCCTCAGGTGGAAAGAACAAACCCCCCTCTCTCCCACCCCCCAGTTAAACAGAACAATCTTCTCCATCCACACCCACAAATCCCAGCGCCCTGTCTAAAAACACAAGCAGGACTCTGGGATTGAGAACAAGCCTTTCCCCCAGGCTCAGGAATTTGAATTTCAGCTCAGGAATTTGAATTTATACATCCTGGACAAAGAACAGGTTCCCCAGGCCCCGGCCAGTTCACCAGAACAATCCCCTCCAGCCCCGAAACCTCCCGGACAGGGCCTGGGAGGAGGGAGGGGGGAAAAGGGAACCAGTGCTGCCCCCACCCCCTGTCCCCTTCCACCCTCCCCTCACACCGCACGCAGCCCCCATTACAGAATCATAGAATCCTACAGTACAGAAGGAGGCCATTCGGCCCATCAGGTCTACACCAACCACATTCACATCCAGGCCCCATCCTCATTACTCCATGTGACTCTCTCTCTCTCTCTCTGTCTCCCTGTCTCTCTCTCTCTTTGTGTGACTTTCTCTCTGTCTCTCCCGATCTCTCTCTCCCTGTCCAATATTGTTATGAAGTTGCGTATATCAGGTTAAAAATGTGGTGTTTGACAAATGTAAATATTGAAAAGAAATGCTGAGAAAACCAAAACGAACCATCCAGCGTTGTGTCTTTAGAAAGCCTGTGTCTCTGTGCTGGGGATTTTAAACTGCAGAAAGCAGGCTGCAGAACACAACTTTACAAACATTTGTGTCCAAAGCAGCAGCCAGAGTCCCAGCAGAGCAAAACAGGCTTTGAACTGGACCAATGATTTTAAAACAAGCTCTCAAACGCACACAACCAATTGCATTCAAATTGGGGCGTTGGTGACAGCCTCAAGCCACTCAAATTGCAGGAATACTGTGAGGAAATTCTGGGTATTTAAACCCGGGACAGGGGGAAATAACGGGGAGGGAGCGACCTTGCTGCCTCTTTAGATTGAAGGGGGGAGAGTCTGATACTGAATCCTGCAGTAATATATACAGCTTCATCACATCACCATCTAAATAGAAGCAGAAACCAACTCAGAAAGTATTCCAGACCCAAGCAGCAGAAGCAAGTTCACACTTCCAACAGACGCCTGGTTATTCGAGGGTGACTCTATTCTGTAATGATTTATTTCATTATTCCTGAGTGAGTCTTGTCCTTGGAACAGCATTCTACTGGGGAGTTTATTCAGTTTGTTCATTGTTTTAATAAGGTTGTCACCCAGTCTAAATTAAAGACCTGTTTGGTTGTTCCTGATGGAGAGAGTGTCAGATCTTGCTTTAATTTACCAATTTCTCCCACAGTCCAAAGCTGTGCGGGTTCGGTGGATTGGCCGTGTTAAATTGACCCCAGTGTCAGGGGGATTAGCAGGTTAAAAGTGTGGGGTTACGGGAATAGGGCCTGGGTGGGATTGTGGTTGGTACAGACTAGATGGGCCGAATGACCTCCTTCTGCACTGTAGGGATTGAATGTCTAAAACCAGTCGCTTCCTCCTGTCTCACACACACTTATTTAAGATTACGAGGCGAGGTGTATCCCTTTAGGGGGTTACAAAATAGCGCAGAGGGAAACATCACCTCAGAGTGGTAACAATATTTATAATCCCACAATCACACACCCACCCTCCCTTAGTCAATGAATGAATGATTCAAATGACAATGAAGGTAATTCTGCACAGCAAGATCCCACTGCCAGTCCCACAGTGGAGGAGGACACCCCCAGACTCTGTGTCTCTTTCCCCCTGCCCCTCCTGAGACCCTCTCACATCTCCCCCACCCCCTCTCTGTTTAGCTCTCCCTCCATTTCTCTATCTCTCTCTCTGCCTCCTCCGCCTCCCCAACCCTTCTCCTTCCCTCAATCTTTCCTGTTTAAAGTTCTGCTCACGGTCACAGTGCGAGGAATAGGGAGCCAGACCCACCTGTGTGCACAGCAAGATCCCACACACACAACCTGGTGAGGGCCAGATTAAATAAATGTTGTGGGTGAGGACTGCAGGAGAGTGTGTGGGAAATGGGATCCACTCCTCTCTCTCTCTCTCTCTCTTCCCAAATTTAAATTGACAACAATTCACATTGGTGTTTTCTTAAACATTTATTGAAAGATGAAATATAGACAGGAATGTCTGGGGAGAGAGGGAGGGGAGGGGTGCTGGGATTGGTAAGAACACTGGAGAGACAGAGAAATTCTATACCCCCCCCCCCATCCAAATAGAAAATTCCTGGGAAAAGACAGAGAGAAAAGAAATCTGGAGTCACACAGCACAGAAACAGGCCCTTCGGCCCACCAGCTCCATGCTGGCCATCAAATCCCAATCTATCCTCCTCCCATTCCCCAGCACTTGCTCAAGAGCCTACGATGCCTCGGTGATTAAAGTGCTTGAATTTACCCGACCCCTTTTCAAGCTTTTTCCTTGAACCCACTTTGCGGTCCCTGAGCCAGATTTTGTTTGAAAATAAAAAGTGTGGGCGCTGTTGCTGTGCAGGCAAAGGCCACAGGCCCAGTGTGTGCACAGCAAGATCCCACAGTAGCAGCAGCAATGTGAACCTGAATCAGATGGGACACAGTCCTCCCCCCACCCCTCCCCCACTCTCTTGCCTGCTGTGAGCCCCCTTCCCCACTCACTACCCTGTGTGTGTCTGTGTGTGTGTGTCTGCATCATCCCAAATCTCCAGAAAGGCCGGAACTCCCTCTTAAAAGTAACCCTTTTTAAAACTAAAATCCCTGTGGTGCACAGCAAGATCCCACAAAGTGCAGTCAGCTGTGTTGAGCATTTTTTAAATTTGGGAATTGTTTATACAGAGTGAGGGAGCCAGAGAGGGGCTGAGACAGTGAAATCCCTCTCTCAGGACCCTCAGAATTAAACTGGAGACCCTGTCCCTCACTGAAACCCCCCCTCCCTCTAACAGCCTGTGTCTCTCCCCCTGCATCTAATCCACAACTCCAGCTGTTTCCATCCCTCCCTCTTCCTCTCTCTCCCTGCCTCTCTGTCTCCATCTGTTTCTGCTCGAGAAGAGACGGGGAGAGAGAGAGACGGGGAGAGACAGAGATAAAGCGAGAGAGACAGATATTTGATAATTAATTGTGTATGGTCGCATGATTGAGTGTGGTTTAATTTGGTGATTTTTTTTATACAGAGAGGCAGAGAGAGAGGTGAAGACAGTGACATTCTCCCCCTGGCACCCTCGCAAGTTCAAAGACACAAAAGCTGCAGACACTCACACACACAAACTGGGTTTGGTAAGTTTCCCAATCTCTGCAGCTTCCCATGTGGCCCAGGGTTTGAATTGAAATTTAAAAGCAGCTTGGAGAGACTGAAGGATTTTTGAGTTGAGTTTCTCCCCCCCCCTCACCCTGTAAATATAAAATAGAAATTCCTGGATTAAAATATTCCCTTGGACAGAGCAGAGGGAATGTGTGAGTGGTGTGTGTGTGTGTCTGAGACCTAGGCTGGATTTGGGAATATCTGCCTGCTGAAGAGGGTCAGTGAAACCATCCTGGCTGAATATCTCATCGCTAAAGAGTCACAGAGAGAGATATCTGATCAATAAATGTGTTACTGAACCCACTCTGGATGCTCCCTCTATCTCTGTCTTTCTCACTAACTTCATTGCAGTGTTAATGTAAGCCTTGTGACACTAAGAAATAAACTTTAAATCTTTCAACTTTAAAAACTCTCTCTTTCTGTCTCTCTCAGTAACTGCAGCGTTAATGTAAGCCTTACTTGTGACACGAATAAACAAACTTTAAAACTTTAAATATCCTCTCTGTCTCTTTCTGTCTCTTTATCTATGTCTCTGTCTCTGTGTGTCTCTGTCTCTCTCAGTAACTTCATTGCAGTGTTAATGTAAGCCTTACTTGTGACACTAATAATCAAACTTTAAAACTTTCAACTTTAAAACCTCTGTCTGTGTGTCTCTGTCTCAATTCAGACACTAGTTCAGTGCCAGGTTGAGAGGGGGTCAGTATTGAGCAGAATGGGGGGCAGTTTGATACAAAGTTTGCAGAAACTGCAGCGAGTGTTTGTAAACATGTTGGGGTTGTGGAAAGGTCAGTGTGTAACAAGCTGAGGGAAGGTGTTTCCACTTCACATGTGGCTACTTTTTGACAGAGTTACCTTTGCATCTACAGGGAGCTCTGAAGCCTCATGGCTTTCTGCCTGCCTCTGTTTGAACAGTTTAATATGTTTCAGCACTGAGACCTCTGGCCCTTGTTGGGAATATCAGTCTCCCAGAATACCAGTATACCTGACTGCCCACCTCCCCGCCCGCCAACCCCAGCCCCCAACCCTGTGTGTGTGTTGTCCCAAGTCTGGAGACTTCCCCACAGTCCCCTGAAAGGTTTAAACTGCCTCTGAGAAAACACCCCTTTTTAAAACAAAATCCCCAGCAAGATCCCACAAGGTGCAGTCAGCTGTGTTGAGAGTTTTGTAATTTGGGAAAAGTTTATACAGAGAGAGAGAGAGTGAGGCAGAGAGGGGCTGAGACAGTGAAATCAAACCCCCCGGGACACCCAGAATGAAAATTACACAGCACAAAATCCCAGGATTGCCCCTTTCCAGGTTTTACTGAGAGTTTGTCCAACTAAATATTAATTCCTGGGAAAAAGAGGGAGAGAGAGAGAATAAAGAGAGGCAGAGAGAGGAAGGAAATGGAGAGAAAAGCAGAGAGAAATAGACAGAATGGGGGAAAAGCTGTGGAGAGGATGAAATGAAAATCTGAACATCTGTTAACTGAATTGTAAAGGCCTCTGTGAATTTTATTCAACAATTAGGTTCATTGCTCTGTCTCCGACCCCTGTTATTTTAGATTTAAAGCAAACTTATAGACAGTTTCATACATAATTTAGTCTTTGCCACCCACCAAAGGGTTAACGTGTTCGCGACTAATTACAAAGCCGGGATATTTTAACCCCAGGGTTTCAAACTCCAGCCCCCCACACCCCACAATCGACCAGAACTGGTTCATCCGAGGAAGCGAGATTAAAATTAAACCTGGATCAGGGTAATAAAGAGACGACAACTCACATGCGGCCGATAGAACAGGCCTCAGTCCATCCATCCTCCTCTGGAGAAAAGCCCCTTGTCCAAGGATTCCGAGTCATGTTGCAGTCTTCAAAATTCAAATTCCTGGGGAGAAGAGAAAATAATGAATTAAGGTACAAGAAAATGTTTAAATTAAATAGCACAAGAGCCCAGGATTCCCCCTTCTAAGATTTCACTGAGAGATTGTTTAACTAAATATGAATTCCTTGGGAAGAGATAGAATATAATTAATTTAAATACAAGAAAATGTTGAAATTAAATAGCACAAGAGCCCAGGATTCCCCTTTCTCAGTTACACAATCTCTCAGTAAAAGCTAAATATTAATTCTTGGGTAAAAGAGAGAGAAATATATTAAAATACCAGAAAATGTTTAAATTAAATAGCACAAGAGCCCAAGATTCCCCCTTCTCAGATTTTACTGAGAGATTGTCCAACAAAATATGACTTCCTGGGAAAAAGAGGGAGAGAGAGGGAATAGAAAAGAGAGACAGATAGAGGAAGGAAAGGGAGAGAAAGAGAGAAAGCGGAGAGAAATAGACAGAATGGCGGAAAAGCTGCAGAGAGGACACAATGAAAGTCTGAACATCTGAAAACTGAATTGTAAAGGCCTCTATGAATTTTATTCAACAATTAGGAACAGCGCTCTGTCTCCCATCCCCTGTTATCTTGGATTTAAAACTAACTTTCAGACTGCTTCATATTACAGATATTTAATTTACTCTTTGCCACCCAGCAAAGGGTTAACCTGTTTCTGACTAACTGCAAAGCCGGGATATTTTAACCCCAGGGTTTCAAACTCCAGCTGCCCCCCCACACCCCACAATCGAACCAGAACTGGTTCATCCGAGGAAGCGAGATTAAAATTAAACCTGGATCAGGGTAATAAAGAGATGACAACTCACATGCGGCCTATAGAACAGGCCTCAGTCCATCCATCCTCCTCTGGAGAAAAGCCCCTTGTCCAAGGATTCTGAGTCCCATTGTAGTCTCTCATGTACTCTGCATTGAAACGAGCGAAGCCATATTCCTGTCTCCCTGCTGACAATAACGGAGAGTTTTTATTGATTAAAGATTTAAAGAGACACAAAGAAAGATGGAGCCAGAGAGAGAGAGAGACATTCTGGAGAGTGATAGACAGATATGGAAGAACGCTCGAGAGAGAGAGAGATGAGCGGAAAGAGACAGGAAGGGAGAGAAAGCTGAAGATGAGAAAAAATACTGGAGGGAGAGACAGAGAGAAAAGCAGAGAGAAATAGACAGAATGGGGAAGAAAGCTGTAGAGGGGAAGATAAATGCAATGGCTGAACTTCAGAAAATTGAATTGTAATGTCCTCTGTGAAACGTATTTAACATTCGGGTATATCACTCTCTCCCACCCCTGATATTTTGGATTTATATCAAACTTTTAGACAGCTTCATATTACAGATATTTAATTTACTCTTTGCCACCCACCTAAGGGTTAATGTGTTTGTAACTAATTGCAAAGCTGGGATATTTTAACCCCAGGGTTTTAAACTCCACCCCCCCCCCCCCCCCTCCCCACCCCACAATCGAACCAGAACTGGTTCATCCGAGGAAGCGAGATTAAAATTAAACCTGGATCAGGGTAATAAAGAGACGACGACTCACATGCGGCCTATAGAACAGGCCTTAGTCCATCCATCCTCCTCTGGAGAAAAGCCCCTTGTCCAAGGATTCCGAGTCATGTTGCAGTCTTCAAAATTCAAATTCCTGGGGAACAGAGAAAATAATTAATTAAAGTACAAGAAAATGTTTAAATTAAATAGCACAAGAGCCCAGGATTCCCCCTTCTAAGATTTCACTGACAGATTGTTTAACTAAATATGAATTCCTTGGGAAGAGATCGAATATAATTAATTTAAATACAAGAAAATGTTGAAATTAAATAGCACAAGAGACCAGGATTCCCCTTTCTCAGTTACACAATCTCTCAGTAAAATCTAAATATTAATTCTTGGGTAAAAGAGAGAGAAATATATTAAAATACCAGAAAATGTTTAAATTAAATAGCACAAGAGCCCAAGATTCCCCCTTCTCAGATTTTACTGAGAGATTGTGCAACAAAATATGACTTCCTGGGAAAAAGAGGGAGAGAGAGGGAATAAAAAAGAGAGACAGATAGAGGAAGGAAAGGGAGAGAAAGAGAGAGAGAAAGCAGAGAGAAATAGACAGAATGGGGGAAAAGCTGCAGAGAGGACACAATGAAAGTCTGAACATCTGAAAACTGAATTATAAAGGCCTCTATGAATTTTATTCAACAATTAGGAACAGCGCTCTGTCTCCCATCCCTGTTATCTTGGATTTAAAACTAACTTTGAGACAGCTTCATATTACAGACATTTAATTTACTCTCTGCCACCCAGCAAAGGGTTAACCTGTTTCTGACTAACTGCAAAGTCGGGATATTTTAACCCCAGGGTTTCAAACTCCAGCTGCCCCCCCACACCCCACAATCGAACCAGAACTGATTCATCCGAGGAAGCGAGATTAAAATTAAACCTGGATCAGGGGAATAAAGAGACGACAACTCACTTGCGGCCTATAGAACAGGCTTCAGTCCATCCATCCTCCTCTGGAGATAAGCCCCTTGTCCAAGGATTCCGAGTCACATTGCAGTCTTCAAAATTCAAATTCCTGGGGAGAAGAGAAAATAATTAATTAAAATACAAGAATTCTTTAAATTAAATAGCACAAGAGGCCAGGATTCCCCCTTCTCAGTTACACAATCTCTCAGTAAAATCTAAATATTAATTCTTGGGGAAAGAGAGAGAAAATAATTAAAATACAAGAAAATATTTAAATTACATAGCACAGCAAAAAACCCAGGATCTCCCCTCAGTGACACAATCTCTCAGTAACACCCAAACACAACAAGTCAGTTGTAAAGCAGAGACTAAAGAGATTGAGACAGTTCCCTCCCTGTGTGTTTCTCTCTCTCTCTCTCTATTCCACTCTCATTCAGATCTCGCTCCCTCTGATATGAAACATTAAATCTGGATCAGGTTAATAAACAGACACAACTCACTCGGGATGAAGCCTGAGCAACAGGCCTCAGTCAGCCCTCCCTCTGGACGAAGCTCCTCTCCCTCATCCTGGTCACAAACATTCCCGTCCTTTGGATCCTCGACACATCCCCAGTTTTCAAAATTCCTCAGGAGAAAAAGAGATAAAAATTGGTTAAAAAGAGAGAGAAAAAGAGACAAGGCCATTTTAACAATAAGACACACAACATATCACAGCGAGGAGTCCAGCATTTCCATTCAAGTCCATTCAGCATCATGTCAACACAAGCAAAGCACAGGTAAAAACGCAGATTGAGACACACACACACACACTGAATCAGAGTGGGAATGTTTTCAGTGCAGGGGGATTATTGGTGTGGAGACTGAAGGCTCTCAGATTCACATTTATCCTGAGTGTGCTGGATGCAAACCCCACCCTGAGTCTCTGACATGTCTGCAATGTCTGTCTCTCTATTGAGATGCTAATTCACCCCCCCTCCCCCTCTCACCCCAGAGGAGTTTGTGGCAATGTCAGACTGACTATTGATATGTTAATGCAGGGAGGCAATGGATTCTGCAATCTCCTGCCTTTAGTTTCTTTAGTTTCGTTTCAAACTTTATTTCTTTTCCCCTGTAGGTCGTGTTCGTCCATTTCAAAAACCCCCTGACCCCCCCACACCAGCCCTGAAAATCCTTGCAGCCGCTCCCCACAACCCAGCGAGTGGAGGGGGAATGGGGATGTGTGAGTGAGTGGATTGGGGGGATTGTGTCAGTGTGTGTCTGTCTATCCCCCCCCTCTCTGCTCACACTTCCTGCCCAGCCTGCTGAAGACAGGGAAAGAATGGGAGTTGAACAAAGCCTCCTCTCTGCCTCCATTTTCAAAGGATTTGCCCCTTTCTCACACCAGTTTTGTCCATTGAGCTGTCCCTATCAATTGGAAAAAAGTTTTATTTATCTCGCTGTGAGATATGAAGTCACTAATTACTAAATACAGGCAAAAACATCCCATTATGAGACACGGAGGTTCAATGGGATTTTAAACTGAAATCCTCGGATGTCAATTCCTTAGGTTAAAAGTTTCTAATTCATTAATTTGGATTAAATTAAAACCGGCCAGTATATTCTCACCAGCTGCTTTCTGTTAACTCTCCCCCTTATCACCGGTGGTTAGCACTGCTGCCTCACAGCGCCAGGGACCCGGGTTTGATTCCCGGCTTGGGTCACTGTCTGTGCGGAGTCTGCACGTTCTCCCCATGTCTGCGTGGGTTTGCTCTGGGTGCTCCGGTTTCCTCCCACAGTCTGAAAGACGTGCTGGTTAGGGTGCATTGGCCGTGCTAAATTCTCCCTCAGTGTAACCCGAACAGGCACCGGAGTGTGGGCGACTCGGGGATTCTCACAGTAACTTCATTGCAGTGTTAATGTAAACCTACTTGTCACACTCGTAAATAAACTGAAACTTAACACTCCTGCACTCTCCCGCCAGCACTCACTCACTGTTGTACACTTACTCAGTCTCACACACATTACACACATACTCACTTTTACACACTCCCTCTTGCACACTTGCTCACACACACACTCACTCTCATAAACACTCACTTTAACACACTCACATCAACACACACATGAATACTCCCTCACACACTCTCACACACACATTCACTCACTCGCACGCACTCACACACTCTCTGTCTCTCACACACACTCTCTCTCTCTCACACACACACTCTCTCTCACACACACACTCTCTCTCTCTCACACACTCTCTCTCTCACACACACACTCTCTCTCACACACACTCTCTGTCTCTCACACACACTCTGTCTCGCTCACACACACTCTCTGTCTCGCTCGCTCACACTCTCTGTCCCGCTCACACACACTCTCTGTCTCTCACACACACTCTCTGTCTCTCACACACACTCTCTGTCTCTCACACACACTCTCTGTCTCTCACACACACTCTCTGTCTCGCTCACACACACTCTCTGTCTCTCACACACACTCTCTGTCCCTCTCACACACACTCTCTGTCTCTCACACACACTCTCTGTCTCTCACACACACACTCTCTGTCTCGCTCACACACACTCTGTCTCGCTCACACACACTCTCTGTCTCGCTCACACACACTCTCTGTCTCGCTCACACACACTCACTGTCTCGCTCACACACACTCACTGTCTCGCTCACACACACTCACTGTCTCGCTCACACACACTCTCTGTCTCACACACACTCTCTGTCTCTCACACACACACTCTCTGTCTCGCTCACACACACTCTCTGTCTCGCTCACACACACTCTCTGTCTCGCTCACACACACTCTCTGTCTCGCTCACACACACTCTCTGTCTCGCTCACACACACTCTCTGTCTCTCACACACACTCTCTGTCTCTCACACACACTCTCTGTCTCTCACACACACTCTCTGTCTCTCACACACACTCTCTGTCTCTCACACACACTCTCTGTCTCTCACACACACTCTCTGTCTCTCACACACACTCTCTGTCTCTCTCACACACACTCTCTGTCTCTCTCACACACACTCTCTGTCTCTCACACACACTCTCTGTCTCTCACACACACTCTCTGTCTCTCACACACACTCTCTGTCTCTCACACACACTCTCTGTCTCGCTCACACACACTCTCTGTCCCTCTCACACACACTCTCTGTCCCTCTCACACACACTCTCTGTCTCTCACACACACTCTCTGTCTCTCACACACACACTCTCTGTCTCTCACACACACACTCTCTGTCTCGCTCACACACACTCTCTGTCTCTCACACACACTCTCTGTCTCTCACACACACTCTCTGTCTCTCACACACACTCTCTGTCTCTCACACACACACTCTCTGTCTCGCTCACACACACTCACTGTCTCGCTCACACACACTCTCTGTCTCGCTCACACACACACTCTCTGTCTCGCTCACACACACACTCTGTCTCGCTCACACACACTCTCTGTCTCGCTCACACACACTCTCTGTCTCGCTCACACACACTCTCTGTCTCGCTCACACACACTCTCTGTCTCGCTCACACACACTCTCTGTCTCGCTCACACACTCTCTGTCTCGCTCACACACACTCTCTGTCTCGCTCACACACACTCTCTGTCTCGCTCACACACACTCTCTGTCTCGCTCACACACACTCTCTGTCTCGCTCACACACACTCTCTGTCTCGCTCACACACACTCTCTGTCTCGCTCACACACACTCTCTGTCTCGCTCACACACACTCTGTCTTGTATCTATCCTGTGAGTGTTTGATTGGGACAGTGTAGAGGGAGCTTTATTCTGTATCTAACTCCATGCTGTCCCTGTCCTGGGTGTGTTTGATGGGGACAGTGTAGAGGGAGCTTTACTCTGTATTGAATCCCGTGCTGTATTTGTCCTGGGAGTGTTTGATGGGGACAGTGTCGAGGGAGCTATACTCTGCACCTAACCCCGTGCTGTATCTGTTCCGGGAGTGTTTGATGGGGATAGTGTAGAGGGAGCTTTATCTGTATCTAACCCTGTGCTGTATATGTCCTGGAAGTGTTTGATGAGGACAGTGTCGAGGGAGCTTTACTCTGTATCTAACCCCGTGCTGTACCTGTGCTGGGCGAGTTTGATGGGGACAGTGCAGAGGGAGCTTTACTCTGTATCTAACCCCGTGCTGTATCTGTTCCGGGAGTGTTTGATGGGGACAGTGTGGAGGGAGATTTACTCTGTATCTAACCCCATGCTGTACCTGTCCTGGGACTGTTTGATGGAGACAGTGTCGAGGGAGCTTTACTCTGTATCTAACCACTTGCTGTATCTGTCCTGGGAGTGTTTGATGGTGACAGTGTCGAGGGAGCTTTACTCTGTATCTAACCCCGTGCTGTACCTGTCCTTGATTTGTCTGATGGGGATATTGTAGAGGGAGCTTTACTCCATATCTCACCCCCTGCTCTATCTGTTGTTGGAGTGTTTGATGGGGATAGTGCAGAGTGAGCTTTACTTTGTATCTAACCCATGCTGTGCCTGTCCTGGGAGTGTTTGATGGGGACAGTATCGAGGGAGCTTTATTCTTTATCTAAACCCGTGCTGTACCTGTCCTGGGCGAGTGTGTTGGGGACAGTGCAGAGGGAGCTTTCCTCTGTATCTAACCCCGTGCTGTATCTGTCCTTGGTTTGTTTGATTGATCTCCACATCATAACTTGTTTGATGGGGACAGTGTAGAGGGAGCTTTACTCTATATCTAACCCCGTGCTGTACCTGTCCTGGGTGTGTTGGATCGGGACTGTGGAGAGGGAGCTTTACTCTGTATCGAACTCTGTGCTGTGTCTGTCCTGGGTGTGTTGGATGGGGACAGTGGAGAGAGAGCTTTACTCTGTATCGAACTCTGTGCTGTACCTGTACCTTTCCTGTGAGTGTTTGATGGGAACAGTGTCGAGGGAGCTTTACTTTGCATCTAATCCCATGATTCAGTTACTGATAGACTGTAGAGGAAGATCAGGTCACACACACACGTTCTCCTTACACACTCTCAGACACACACACACACACACACACACACATGCTCTCTCTGTCTCTCACACACACATACACTATCTCTTACGCACTCTCTCACTCACACACATGCTCTTTCTCTCTGTCACACACACTTTCTCTCACACATTCTCTCACACCCACTTTCACGCTCACACACTCTCACCCATGCACCCTCTCTCACTGTCACACTCTCACACACATGCACTCAGTCTCACACACACACATACACTCACTCTCTCACACACATACACTCTCTCTCTCACACATACACTCTCTCTCTCACACATACACTCTCTCTCAAGCATATACTCTCTCTCACACACACACACTCTCTCTCACACACACACTCTCTCTCACACACACAGTCTCTCTCACACACAAACTCTCTCACACACACACTCTCTCTCTCGCACACTCACTCTCTCTCTCACACACACACGCTCTCTCACACATACACTCTCTCAAACATACACTCTCTCTCACGCACACACTCTCTCTCACGCACACACTCTCTCTCACGCACACACTCTCTCTCACGCACACACTCTCTCTCACGCACACACTCTCTCTCACGCACACACTCTCTCTCACGCACACACTCTCTCACACACACGCTCTCTCTCTCACGCACACGCACTCTCTCTCACGCACACGCACTCTCCCTCACGCACACGCACTCTCTCTCGCACACACTCTCTCTCTCGCACACACTCTCTCTCTCGCACACACTCTCTCTCTCGCACACACTCTCTCTCTCGCACACACTCTCTCTCTCGCACACACTCTCTCTCTCGCACACACTCTCTCTCTCGCACACACTCTCTCTCTCGCACACACTCTCTCTCTCGCACACACTCTCTCTCTCGCACACACTCTCTCTCTCGCACACACTCACTCTCTCGCACACACTCTCTCTCGCACACACTCTCTCTCTCGCACACACTCTCTCTCTCGCACACACTCTCTCTCTCGCACACACTCTCTCTCTCGCACACACTCTCTCTCGCACACACTCTCTCTCTCGCACACACTCTCTCTCTCGCACACACTCTCTCTCTCGCACACACTCTCTCTCTCGCACACACTCTCTCTCTCGCACACACTCTCTCTCTCGCACACACTCTCTCTCTCGCACACACTCTCTCTCTCGCACACACTCTCTCTCTCGCACACACTCTCTCTCTCGCACACACTCTCTCTCTCGCACACACTCTCTCTCTCGCACACACTCTCTCTCTCGCACACACTCTCTCTCGCACACACTCTCTCTCTCGCACACACTCTCTCTCTCGCACACACTCTCTCTCTCGCACACACTCTCTCTCTCGCACACACTCTCTCTCGCACACACTCTCTCTCTCGCACACACTCTCTCTCTCGCACACACTCTCTCTCGCACACACTCTCTCTCTCGCACACACTCTCTCTCTCGCACACACTCTCTCTCTCGCACACACTCTCTCTCTCGCACACACTCTCTCTCTCGCACACACTCTCTCTCTCGCACACACTCTCTCTCTCGCACACACTCTCTCTCTCGCACACACTCTCTCTCTCGCACACACTCTCTCTCTCGCACACACTCTCTCTCTCGCACACACTCTCTCTCTCGCACACACTCTCTCTCTCGCACACACTCTCTCTCTCGCACACACTCTCTCTCTCGCACACACTCTCTCTCTCGCACACACTCTCTCTCTCGCACACACTCTCTCTCTCGCACACACTCTCTCTCTCGCACACACTCTCTCTCTCGCACAC
This sequence comes from Mustelus asterias, assembly GCF_964213995.1. Taxonomy (NCBI): domain Eukaryota; kingdom Metazoa; phylum Chordata; class Chondrichthyes; order Carcharhiniformes; family Triakidae; genus Mustelus; species Mustelus asterias. The sequence goes on from NW_027590210.1 coordinate 274,019, forward strand.
ACTCTCTCTCTCGCACACACTCTCTCTCTCGCACACACTCTCTCTCTCGCACACACTCTCTCTCTCGCACACACTCTCTCTCTCGCACACACTCTCTCTCACACACACTCTCTCTCGCACACACTCTCTCTCTCGCACACACTCTCTCTCTCGCACACACTCTCTCTCTCGCACACACTCTCTCTCTCGCACACACTCTCTCTCTCGCACACACTCTCTCTCTCGCACACACTCTCTCGCACACACTCTCTCTCTCGCACACACTCTCTCTCTCGCACACACTCTCTCTCTCGCACACACTCTCTCTCTCGCACACACTCTCTCTCTCGCACACACTCTCTCTCTCGCACACACTCTCTCTCTCGCACACACTCTCTCTCTCGCACACACTCTCTCTCTCGCACACACTCTCTCTCTCGCACACACTCTCTCTCTCGCACACACTCTCTCTCTCGCACACACTCTCTCTCTCGCACACACTCTCTCTCTCGCACACACTCTCTCTCTCGCACACACTCTCTCTCTCGCACACACTCTCTCTCTCGCACACACTCTCTCTCTCGCACACACTCTCTCTCTCGCACACACTCTCTCTCTCGCACACACTCTCTCTCTCGCACACACTCTCTCTCTCGCACACTCTCTCTCGCACACACTCTCTCTCTCGCACACACTCTCTCTCTCGCACACACTCTCTCTCTCGCACACACTCTCTCTCTCGCACACACTCTCTCTCTCGCACACACACACTTTCTCACACACAATCTCTCTCACACACACATTCTCTCACACACACAATGATGGGGAAAAATGTAGAGGAAGATTTGAGCTGTATCTAACCCCGTGCTGTACCTGTCCTGGGTGTGTTTGATGTGCACAATGTGGAGGCAGCTTTTCCTTTAATCTAGCACCATGCTGTATCTGTCATTGGATTATTTGATAGTGACAGTGTATAGGGAGCTTCACTCTGTATCTAAACCCTTGCTGTACCTGTCCTGGGTGTGTTTGATGGGGACAGTGTAGAGGGAGCTTCACTCTGTACCCAATCCCGTGCTGTCTCTCTCCTGGAAGTGTTTTATGGGGACAGTGTAGAGCGAGCTTTGCTCTGTATCTTACCCTGTGCTGTCCCTGTCCTGCGAGTGTTTGATGGGGACAGTGTAGAGGGAGCTTTACTCTGTATCTAAACCCTTGCTGTACCTGTCCTGCGAGTGTTTGATGGAGACAGTGTAGAGCGAGCTTTACTCTGTATCGAACCCCGTGCTGTACCTGTCCTGCGAGTGTTTGATGGAGACAGTGTCGAGGGACCTTTACTCTGTATTGAACCCCGTGCTGTATTTGGCCTGGGAGTGTTTAATGGGGACAGTGTCGAGGGAGCTATACTCTGTACCTAACCCTGTGCTGTACCTGTCCTGGGAGTTTTTGATGGGGACAGGACTTGGGGGACATTGGATTTTAGACAATGTTTAGGGTTTTAGACTTTTCGGAGTGAAATTCAGGAACACTTTGCCACACCAGGTGTGATATTAGTTTGGAACGACCTTCTATAATTCACAGTTGATGCTCAGTCGCTTATTAATGTTCAAACCTGAAGTTGATAGATGGTATTTTACACACAGGAGAAGCAATTTAAAATCAATGGGTCTATGTTAAAATACTTGCAGGAACAGAGAGACCTGGGGTTTCAGTTCATTTTTACATCTTAAAGATTCAACCTGGGGCTCAGAATCTGTCAGTTGAATCTACTTTTCCTGTCCCGAAAACGTGTCAACAATTGTGTTGGGGAATGTGACAAAAGGTGACATTCCTGCATCCTGCACAGTCGGGTTGGGAGGTTGTTTGAAAGGAGATTCAGAAAGTGTCAATGAGATTGTGTCTCTTTGCAGAAGTTGAGTATTTCACAGGAGACGCCTTGAGATAAAGGAAAGTTTTACCAATGTCTGCGTAACTTTCAAAGTCTCCAGACGCATGAAGGGGGCAGAGATTTTGTAATATTCAGAGCAGGAGATGGGGGACAATCACAGAATTGAAGATGTGAGGCCATCTCTTGTTTCTGAATGTCAATCTGTAGCTTTTAAACTTTAGTCCTCGGCTAATCATTCCAAGTTTGCAATCCCACACTTTGCTGTTGTTAATTTTGAGTTGTAAATTTTCTGAAATTGATTCTGTAATAAAAATCCCTGCAGGATGCAATGATTCCCATTCTGTCTGCTGCTGCAAAGCCCCAGTTTGTGTCTCAGTTTCACTCTTTATCAACCACTTAAGATCCAAGAGCCAGAGAATTCCTACACTGCAGAATGAGGCCATTCAGCCCAACAAGCCTGCCCCGACAATAATCCCACCCAGGCCCGAATCCCCCTGACACTAAGAGGCAATTTAGCAAACGTGCAAACTCCACACAGTCACTCGAGGCGGGGAATCGAACCCAGATCCCTGGCGCTGAGAGTCAGCAGTGCTAACCACTGTGCCACCGTGTCGCCCGGTGATGAGACAGAACGTTTGCCAAAGTGCACAGAAATAGGCAGCATTGTCAGCATTTTAGCTGGAAGCTTCAAATGACAAAGGGATCTTAATAGTAGAGTCACAGAATCCTTGCAGTGCAGAAGGAGACCATTCAGCCCATCGAGTCTGTACTGACTCTCTGACACAGTATCTTACCAAGGCCCTTGACCCAGCCCTATCCCCGTAACCCCACACATTTACCTTAATCCACCGAACCTACACAGCTTTGGACAGGAAACGGCAATTTACTGTGTCCAATCCACAAATTTGGAAAATACTGGGATGGATTGAGAAATGGTTTCCGGGCAGAAAACAGAGCTCAGATACAAATGGGCCCTTTGGCCCAACTTTTCCCTGCCACCCAGTTTTTACCATTAAGCTCGTATCAAATGCCTTGCGTTTGGCCCAAATCCCTCCATACCAATCTTACCAGAATAACTGTCTAAATGCTTTTTAAAATATAAAATTGTGTCCGCTTCTACTCCGACCTCTGGCAGCTTGTTCCAATCCCTCACCACCCTATGTGTGAAAAGAATTGCCCTCTGGACCCTCTCCCCTCTCACCTTAAACCTATGTCTTCTAGTTTTAGACTCCCCTCCCTTTTGGAAAAGATGTTGACGAGCTTATCAAAGAACAAAGAGAATTACAGCACAGGAACAGGCCCTTCGGCCCTCCAAGCCTGCACCAACCATGCTGCCCGACTGAACTAAAACCCCCTACCCTTCCGGGGACCATATCCCTCTATTCCCATCCTATTCATGTATTTGTCCAGACGTTCCGTAAAACTCACTATCGTATCTGTTTCCACTACCTCCCCCGGCAGCGAGTTCCAGGCACCCACCACCCTCTGTGTAAAAAAACTTGCCTTGTACATCTCCTTTAAACCTTGCCCCTCACACCTTAAACCTATGCCCCCTAGATTTTGAATCTTCCACCCTGGTAAAAAGCTTCTGACTATCCACTCTGTCCATGCCCCTCATAATCTTGTAGAATTCTATCAGGTCGCCCCCTCAACCTCCGTCGTTCCAGTGAGAACAAACCAAGTTTCTCCAATCTCTCCTCAGAGCTAATGCCCTCCATCCTAGGAAACATCCTGGTAAATCTTTTCTGAACCCTCTCCAAAGCCTCCACATCTTTCTGGTAGTGTGTCGATCAGAATTGAACACTATATTCCAAGTGCGGCCTAACTAAGGTTCGATAAAGCTGCTGTATCCATGCCCTCATTATTTTAGAGACCTCTATAAGAACACCACTAAGCCAACTCAAGGGAAAAAAGTCCCAGAGTATCCAGCCTCTCATTATAACTCAAACCATCAGGACCCCATAGCATCCCAGTCATTCTTTTCTGCACACTTTCTAGCTTAATAATCTCCTTTCTATAAGGGTGACCAGAACAATACACAGCATTCCAAGTGTGGTCTTACCAATGTCTTGTACAACTCCAACAAGACGTCCCAACTCCTGTGTTCAATGTTTTGACCAATGAAACCAAGCATGTGGAATGCCTTCTTCACCACTCTATCCACCTGTGACTCCACTTTCAAGGAGCTATCAATCTGTACCCCGAGATCCCTTTGTTCTGTAACTCTCACCAACACCCTACCATTAACTGAGTAAGTCCTGTGTTTGTTCAATCTACCAAAATGTATCACCTTGCATTTATCTAAATTAAACTCCATCTGCCATTCAACAGCCCACTGGCCCAATTGATCAAGATCCCATTGCAACCCTAGATAACCTTCTTCACTGTCCACTATGCCACAAATCTTGGTGTCAACTGCAAACTTACAAACCATGCCTCCTAAATTCTCATCCAAATCATTAATGTAAATGACAAATAACAGTGGACCCAGCACCGATCCCTGAGGCACCCCGTTGGTCACAGGCCTCCAGTTTGACAAAAAAACAACCCTCTCCAACCACCCTCTGTCTTCTGTCATCAAGCCTATTTTGTATCCATTTGGCTACCTCACCCTGGATCCCGTGAGATTTAACCAAATCCTGTCTGCTTTTGTTTTTAAATTTGTACATTTTTAAACACAGAAACAGTTCTGTATCGAACTCTGTGCTGTACCTGTAACTTTCCTGGGAGTGTTTGATGGGAACAGTGTCGAGGGAGCTTTACTTTGCATCTAATCCCGTGTTTCAGTCACTGATAGACTGTAGAGGAAGATCAGGTCACACACACGCTCTCCTTACACACTCTCAGACACACACACACACACACACATACACACACATGCTCTCTCTGTCTCTCACACACACATACACTATCTCTTACGCACTCTCTCACTCACACACATGCTCTTCCTCTCTGTCACACACACATTCTCTCTGTCACACACATTCTCTCACACACACTTTCACGCTCACACACTCTCACCGATGCATTCTCTCACTGACACACTCTCACACACATGCACTCAGTCTCGCACACACATTCACTCAATCTCTCACTCACATACACTCTCTCTCTCACACATACACTCTCTCTCACACATACACTCTCTCTCACACACACACACTCTCTCTCACACACTCTCTCTCACACACACACTCTCTCTCTCACACACACATTCTCTCACACACACACACACACACACATAAAACGATGGGCAAAATGTAGAGGAAGATTTGAGCTGTATCTAACCCCGTGCTGTACCTGTCCTGGGGCTGTTTGATGTGCACAATGTGGAGGCAGCTTTTCCTTTAATCTCGCACCATGCTGTATCTGTCTTTGGATTATTTGATGGGGACAGTGTATAGGGAGCTTCACTCTGTATCTCACCCCATGCTGTACCTGTCCTGGGAGTGTTTGATGGGGACAGTGTATAGGGAGCTTCACTCTGTACCTAAACCCGTGCTGTTCATGTCCTGGGAGTGTTTGATGGGGATAGTGTAGAGGGAGCTTTATCTGTATCTAACCCTGTGCTGTATATGTCCTGGGAGTGTTTGATGAGGACAGCGAAGTGGGAGCTTTACTCTATATCTAACCACTTGCTGTATCTGTCGTGGGTGTGTTTGATGGGGACAGTGTGGGGGGAGCTTTACTCTATCTAATCCCGTGCTGTACCTGTCCTGGGAGTGTTTGATGGGGGACAGTGTAGAGGGAGATTTACTCTGTATCTCACCCCGTGCTGTATCTGTTCCGGGAGTGTTTGATGGGGACAGCGTGGAGGGAGATTTACCCTGTATTTAACCCCATGTTGTACCTGTCCTGGGACTGTTTGATGGGGACAGTGTCGAGGGAGCTTTACTCTATATCTAACCCCGTGCTGTACCTGTCCTGGGAGTGTTTGATGGGGACAGTGTCGAGGGAGCTTTACTCTAAATCTAACCACTTGCTGTATCTGTCCTGGGAGTGTTTGATGGGGATAGTGCAGAAGGAGCTTTACTTTGTATCGAACCCATGCTGTGAATGTCCTGGGAGTGTTTGATGTGGACATTATCGAGGGAGCTTTACTCTTTATCTAAACCCGTGCTGTACCTGTCCTGGGCGGGTTTGTTGGGGACAGTGTAGAGGGAGCTTTACTCTGTATCTAATCCCGTGCTGTATCTGTCCTTGGTTTGTTTGATGGGGACAGTGTAGAGGGAGCTTTACTCTCCATCTAACCCCGTGCTGTACCTGTCCTGGGACTGTTTGATGGGAACAGTGCAGAGGATGCTTTACTCTGTATCTAACCCCGTGCTGTACCTGTCCTGGGAGTGTTTGATGGGAACAGTGTAGAGAGAGCTTTACTCTGTATCGAACTCTGTGCTGTACCTGTACCTTTCCTGGGAGTGTTGGATGGGAACAGTGTCGAGGGAGCTTTACTTTGCATCTAATCCCGTGATTCAGTTACTGATAGACTGTCGAGGAAGATCAGGTCACACACATGCTCTCCTGACACACTCTCAGACACACACACACACACACACACACACATGCTCTCTCTGTCTCTCACACACACATGCACTATCTCTGACGCACTCTCTCACTCACACACATGCTCTTTCTCTCTCTCACACACACTTTCTCTCTCTCTCACACATTCTCTCTCACACACATTCTCTCACACACACTTTCACGCTCACACACTCTCACGCATGCATTCTCTCTCATTGTCACACTCTCACACACATGCACTCAGTCTCTCACACACACATACACTCACTCTCTCACACACATACACTCTCTCTCTCACACATAGACTCTCTCTCAAGGATATACTCTCTCCCACACACACACTCTCTCTCACGCACACACTCTCTCTCACACACACACTCTCTCTCTCTCACACACTCTCTCTCTCGCACACACTCTCTCTCTCACACACTCTCTCTCTCTCTCACACACACACACTCTCTCTCACACATACACTCTCTCAAACATACACTCTCTCTCACGCACACACACTCTCTCTCACACACACTCTCTCTCTCTCACACACACACTCTCTCTCTCACACACACTCTCTCTCACACACAAACTCTCTCTCACACACACACTCTCTCTCACGCACACACTCTCTCTCTCACACACACACTCTCTCTCTCACACACACTCTCTCTCTCGCACACACACTCTCTCTCTCTCACACACACACTCTCTCTCTCACACACACTCTCTCTCACGCACACACTCTCTCTCACGCCCACGCTCTCTCTCTCGCACACACGATCTCCCTCACACACTCTCTCTCTCTAACACACACACACTCTCTCTCACGCACATGCTCTCTCTCACGCACACGCTCTCTCTCACGCACATGCTCTCTCTCACGCACATGCTCTCTCTCACGCACACGCTCTCTCTCTCGCACACACTCTCTCTCTCGCACACACTCTCTCTCTCGCACACACTCTCTCTCTCGCACACACTCTCTCTCTCACACACACTCTCTCTCTCGCACACACTCTCTCTCGCACACACTATCTCTCTCACACACTCTCTCTCACACACGCACACTCTCTCTCTCTCTCACACACAATCTCTCTCACACACACACACTCTCTCTCTCTCACACACACATTCTCTCTCCCACACACACACACACACACACACACACACACACAATGATGGGGCAAAATGTAGAGGAAGATTTGAGCTGTATCTAACCCTGTGCTGTACCTGTCCTGGGGCTGTTTGATGTGCACAATGTGGAGGTAGCCTTTCCTTTAATCTAGCACCATGCTGTATCTGTCATTGGATTATTTGATAGTGACAGTGTATCGGGAGCTTCACTCTGTATCTAAACCCTTGCTGTACCTGTCCTGGGAGTGTTTGATGGGGACAGTGTAGAGGGAGCTTTACTCTGTATCTAACCCCGTGCTGTACCTGTCCTGGGAGTGTTTGATGGGGACAGTGTAGAGGGAGCTTTACTCTGTATCTAATCCCGTGCTGTACCTGTCCTGGGAGTGTTTGATGGGGACAGTATAGAGGAAGCTTTACTCTGTATCTAACCCTGTGCTGTACCTGTCCTGGGAGTGTTTGATGGGGACAGTGTAGAGGGAGCTTCACTCTGTATCTAAACACGTGCTGTACCTGTCCTGGGAGTGTTTGATGGGGACAGTGTCGAGGGAGCTTTACTCTGTATCTAATCCCGTACTGTACCTGTCCTGGGCGGGTTTGTTGGGGACAGTGCAGAGGGAGCTTTACTCTGTATCTAATCCCGTGCTGTATCTGTCCTTGGTTTGTTTGATGGGGACAGTGTAGAGGGAGCTTTACTCTACATCTAACCCCGTGCTGTACCTGTCCTGGGACTGTTTGATGGGAACAGTGTAGAGGATGCTTTACTCTGTATCTAACCCCGTGCTGTACCTGTCCTGGGAGTGTTTGATGGGAACAGTGTAGAGAGAGCTTTACTCTGTATCGAACTCTGTGCTGTACCTGTACCTTTCCTGGGAGTGTTGGATGGGAACAGTGTCGAGGGAGCTTTACTTTGCATCTAATCCCGTGATTCAGTTACTGATAGACTGTCGAGGAAGATCAGGTCACACACATGCTCTCCTTACACACTCTCAGACACACACACACACACACACATGCTCTCTCTGTCTCTCACACACACATGCACTATCTCTTACGCACTCTCTCACTCACACACATGCTCTTTCTCTCTCTCACACACACTTTCTCTCTCTCTCACACATTCTCTCTCACACACATTCTCTCACACACACTTTCACGCTCACACACTCTCACGCATGCATTCTCTCTCATTGTCACACTCTCACACACATGCACTCAGTCTCTCACACACACATACACTCACTCTCTCACACACATACACTCTCTCTCTCACACATAGACTCTCTCTCAAGCATATACTCTCTCCCACACACACACTCTCTCTCACGCACACACTCTCTCTCACACACACACTCTCTCTCTCACACACACTCTCTCTCTCACACACACACTCTCTCTCTCTCACACACTCTGCATTGCTCCCTCTCCCTATCTCTCTGTTACTCTCCATCGCTCCATCTCTCTCTCTCTCTCCCTCTCCCTCTCTATCCCTCTCATCCACCATGTTGTTTATCGTTAAGGGGTCTAATCACGGAGAATTCAAACACTCTTTCTGTTTCTGTCTTGGCAGAATTAGCAACATTAGTGGATATTTCAAGACTGGATTCACACAATACAGACAGAACGCTGGTGAGCTCAGTACACGTGGTACCTGAATGTTACAATAAGATAGAATCTGTATTCAGACAACTGTCACCCCACAGGGTCCAAACTTCACCGTGTTAATTTGATTTGATTTGATTGATTTGTATTGGGATGCAGTGAGAAGTATTGTTTCTTGTGCGCTATCCAGACAAAACATTCCGTACATAGAGTGCACAGGGGAGAAGGAGAGGAAAGGGTGCAGAATATAGTGTTGCAGTTACCGATAGGGTGTAGAAAAAGATCAGCTCACACACACTCTCTCTTACACACTCTTAGACACACACATAATCTCACGCGCACACACGCTCTCTCTCTCTCACACACACACACTCTCTCACACTCTCAGACACACACATACTATCTCACACACACACACACACACACACTCTCACACACACACGCTCTCTCTCTCTCGCACACACACTCTCTCACACTCTCAGACACACACATACTATCTCACACACACTCTCTCTCACACACACACACGCTCTCTCTCTCACACACACACGCTCTCTCTCTCTCACACACTCTCACACTCTCAGACACACACATACTATCTCACACACACACTCTCTCTCACACACACACACGCTCTCTCTCTCACACACACACGCTCTCTCTCTCTCACACACACACTCTCTCACACTCTCAGACACACACATACTATCTCACACACACACACACACACACACACACTTTCACACACACACGCTCTCTCTCTCTCGCACACACACTCTCTCACACTCTCAGACACACACATACTATCTCACACACACACTCTCTCTCACACACACACGCTCTCTCTCTCACACACACACGCTCTCTCTCTCACACACACACTCTCTCACACTCTCAGACACACATACACTCTCTCTCACACACACACTCACTCTCTCAGATGCACTCTGTCTCCATCACACATTGTCTCTCTTTCTCACACTCTCCCTCTCACACACACACACAAACTCATATTCTCTCTCTCACACACACATTCTCTCTCACACACACAATGTGGAGGGAGATTTACGCTGTATCTCACCCGATGCTGTACCTGTCCTGGGTGTGTTTGATGTGGACGCAGCTTTTCCCTGCATCTATCCCCATGCTGTATCTGTCATTGGAATATTTGATTGTCATGATGTGGAGATTTGATAGTTATTTGATAGTGACAGTGTAGAGGGAGCTTTATCTGTATCTAACCCCGTGCTGTACCTGTCCTGGAAGTGTTTCATGGGGACAGTGACGAGGGAGCTTTACTCTGTATCTAACCCCGTGCTGTACCTGTCCTGGGTGTGTTTGATGGGAACAGTGCAGAGGGAGCTTTACTCTGTATCTAACCCCGTGCTGTACCTGTCCTGGGAGTGTTGGATGGGGACAGTGTAGAGAGAGCTTTACTCTGTATCGAACTCTGTGCTGTACCTGTACCTTTCCTGGGAGTGTTTGATGGGAACAGTGTCGAGGGAGCTTTACTTTGCATCTAATCCCGTGATTCAGTTACTGATAGACTGTAGAGGAAGATCAGGTCACACACACACTCTCCTTACACACTCTCAGACACACACACACACACACACACTCAAACACACACACATGCTCTCTCTGTCTCTCACACACACATACACTATCTCTTACGCACTCTCTCACTCACACACATGCTCTTTCTCTCTGTCACACACACTCTTTCTCTCTCTCTCACACACTTTCTCACACACATTCTCTCACACACACTTTCACCCATGCATTCTCTCTCACTGACACACTCTCACACACATGCACTCAGTCTCTCACACACACAGATACACTCACTCTCTCACACACATACACTCTCTCACACATACACTCTCTCTCAACCATATACTCTCTCTCTCGCACACACACACTCTCACACACACAATCACTCTCACACACACAATCACTCTCACACACACACTCTCTCTCTCGCACACACTCTCTCTCACACTCTCTCTCACACACACACTCTCTTTCTCACACACACACTCTTTCTCACACACACTCTCTCACACGCACACACTCTCTCACACACACACACATACTTTCTCACACACTCTCTCTCTCGCACACACACTCTCTCTCACACACACAAACTCTCTCTCTCTCACACACACACACACACACACACACACACACACACACACACACACACACACACACACACACAATGATGGGCAAAATGTAGAGGAAGATTTGAGCTGGATCTAACCACGTGCTGTACCTGTCCTGGGTCTGTTTGATGTGCACAATGTGGAGGCAGCTTTTCCATTAATCTCGCACCATGCTGTATCTGTCATTGGATTATTTGATGGGGACAGTGTATAGGGAGCTTCACTCTGTATCTCACCCCGTGCTGTACCTGTCCTGGGAGTGTTTGATGGGGACAGTGTCGAGGGAGCTTCAGTCTGTATCTAAACCCGTGCTGTACATGTCCTGGGAGTGTTTGATGGGGATAGTGTAGAGGGAGCTTTACTCTATATCTAACCCTGTGCTGTACATGTCCTGGGAGTGTTTGATGAGGACAGTGAAGTGGGAGCTTTACTCTATATCTAACCACTTGCTGTACCTGTGCTGGGAGTGTTTGATGGGGACAGTGTAGACGGAGATTTATTCTGTATCTCACCCCGTGCTGTATCTGTTAGAACATAAGAACATAAGAAATAGGAGCAGGAGTAGGCCATCTAGCCCCTCGAGCCTGCCCCGCCATTCAATAAGATCATGGCTGATCTGACGTGGATCAGTACCACTTACCCGCCTGATCCCCATAACCCTTAATTCCCTTACCGATCAGGAATCCATCCATCCGCGCTTTAAACATATTCAGCGAGGTAACCTCCACCACCTCAGCGGGCAGAGAATTCCAGAGATTCACCACCCTCTGGGAGAAGAAGTTCCTCCTCAACTCTGTCTTAAACCGACCCCCCTTTATTTTGAGGCTGTGTCCTCTAGTTTTAACTTCCTTACTAAGTGGAAAGAATCTCTCCGCCTCCACCCTATCCAGCCCCCGCATTATCTTATAATATCTGTTCCGGGAGTGTTTGATGGGGACAGTGTAGAGGGAGATTTACACAGTATCTAACCCCATGCTGTAGCTGTCCTGGGAGTGTTTGATGGGGACAGTGTCAAGGGAGCTTTACTCTATATCTAACCACTTGCTGTACCTGTCCTGGGAGTGTTTCATGGGGACAGTGAAGAGGGAGCTTTACTCTGTATCTAACCCCGTGCTGTACCTGTCCTTGGTTTGTCTGATGGGGATATTGTAGAGGGAGCTTTACTCCATATCTAACCCCCTGCTGTATCTGTTCTTGGAGTGTTTGATGGGGATAGTGCAGAGGGAGCTTTTCTTTGTATCTAACCCATGCTGTGCCTGTCCTGGGAGTGTTTGATGGGGACAGTATCGAGGGAACTTTACTCTGTATCTAACCCCGTGCTGTACCTGTCCTGGGAGTCTTTGATGGGGACAGTGTCGAGGGAGCTTTACTCTATATCTAACCCCGTGCTGTACCTGTCCTTGGTTTGTCTGATGGGGATATTGTAGAGGGTGCTTTACTCCATATCTAACCCCCTGCTGTATCTGTTCTTGGAGTGTTTGATGGGGATAGTGCAGAGGGAGCTTTACTCTGTATCTAACCCATGCTGTCCCTGTCCTGGGAGTGTTTGATGGGAACAGTGTAGAGAGAGCTTTACTCTGTATCTAAACCCGTGCTGTACCTGTCCTGGGAGTGTTTGATGGGGACAGTGTCGAGCGAGCTTCACTCTGTATCTAAACCCGTGCTGTCCCTGTCCTGGGAGTGTTTGATGAGGACAGTGGAGAGGGAGCTTTACTCTGTATCTAACCCTGTGCTGTACCTGTCCTGGGAGTGTTTGATGGGGACAGTGTAGAGGGAGCTTTACTCTGTATCTAACCCCGTGTTGTACCTGTCCTGGGAGTGTTTGATGGGGACAGTCTCGAGGGAGCTTTACTCTGTATCTAACCCCGTGCTGTACCTGTCCTGGGAGTGTTTGATGGGGGACAGTGTAGAGGGAGCTTTACTCTGTATCTAACCCCGTGCTGTACCTGTCCTGGGAGTGTTTGATGGGGACAGTGTAGAGGGAGCTTTACTCTGTATCTAACCCTGTGCTGTACCTGTCCTGGGAGTGTTTGATGGGGGAGAGTGTAGAGGGAGCTTTACTCTGTATCTAACCCCGTGCTGTACCTGTCCTGGGAGTGTTTGATGGGGGACAGTGTAGAGGGAGCTTTACTCTGTATCTAACCCCGTGCTGTACCTGTCCTGGGAGTGTTTGATGGGGGACAGTGTAGAGGGAGCTTTACTCTGTATCTAACCCCGTGCTGTACCTGTCCTGGGAGTGTTTGATGGGGACAGTGTAGAGGGAGCTTTACTCTGTATCTAACCCTGTGCTGTACCTGTCCTGGGAGTGTTTGATGGGGGAGAGTGTAGAGGGAGCTTTACTCTGTATCTAACCCCGTGCTGTACCTGTCCTGGGAGTGTTTGATGGGGGACAGTGTAGAGGGAGCTTTACTCTGTATCTAACCCCGTGCTGTACCTGTCCTGGGAGTGTTTGATGGGGACAGTGTAGAGGGAGCTTTATTCTGTATCTAACCCTGTGCTGTACCTGTCCTGGGAGTGTTTGATGGGGACAGTCTCGAGGAAGCTTTACTCTGTCTCTAAACCCGTGCTGTACCTGTCCTGGGCGAGTTTGTTGGGGACAGTGCAGAGGGAGCTTTACTCTGTATCTAACCCCGTGCTGTATCTGTCCTTGGTTTGTTTGATGGGGACAGTGTAGAGGGAGCTTTACTCTATATCTAACCCCGTGCTGTATCTGTTCTGGGACGGTTTGATGGGGACAGTGTACAGTGAGCTTTAATCTGTATCTAACCCCGTGCTGTAACTGTCCTGGGAGTGTTTGATGGGGACAGTGTAGTGGGAGCTTTACGCTGTCTCTAACCCCGTGCTGTATCTGTCCTGGGTGTGTTGGATGGGGACAGTGGAGAGAGAGCTTTACTCTGTATCGAACTCTGTGCTGTACCTGTACCTTTCCTGGGTGTGTTTGATGGGAACAGTGTCAAGGGAGCTTTACTTTGCATCTAATCCCGTGATTCAGTTACTGATAGACTGCCGAGGAAGATCAGGTCACACACACGCTCTCCTTACACACTCTCAGACACACACACACACACATACACACACGCTCTCTCTGCCTCTCACACACACATACACTATCTGTTACGCACTCTCTCACTCACACACATGCTCTTTCTCTCTGTCACACACACTTTCTCTCTCTCACACACTTTCTCTCTCACACACACTTTCTCTCTCACACATTCTCTCACACACACTTTCACGCTCACACACTCTCACCCATGCATTCTCTCTCACTGACACACTCTCACACACATGCACTCAGTCTCTCACACACACATACCCTCACTCTCTCACACACATACACTCTCTCTCACACACACATACACTCACTCTCTCACACACATACACTCTCTCTCTCACACACATACACTCTCTCTCACACACACACTCTCTCTCACGCACCCTCTCTCTCTCTCACACACACACTCTCTCTCTCACGCACACACTCTCTCTCACACACACACACTCTCTCTCACGCTCACGGTCGCTCTCTCGCACACGGTCGCTCTCTCGCACACGGTCGCTCTCTCGCACACGGTCGCTCTCTCGCACACGCTCTCTCTCTCGCACACGCTCTCTCTCTCGCACACGCTCTCTCTCTCGCACACGCTCTCTCTCTCGCACACGCTCTCTCTCTCGCACACGCTCTCTCTCTCGCACACGCTCTCTCTCTCGCACACGCTCTCTCTCTCGCACACTCTCTCTCTCTCGCACACGCTCTCTCTCTCTCGCACACGCTCTCTCTCTCGCACACGCTCTCTCTCTCGCACACGCTCTCTCTCTCGCACACGCTCTCTCTCTCTCGCACACACACTCTCTCTCGCACACACACTCTCTCTCGCACACACTCTCTCTCTCTCACACACTCTCTCTCTCGCACACACTCTCTCTCTCGTACACACTCTCTCTCTCGCACACTCTCTCTCACACACACACACACTTTCTCTCTCACACACATTCTCTCACACACACTTTCACGCTCACACACTCTCACCCATGCACTCTCTCTCACTGTCACACTCTCACACACATGCACTCAGTCTCACACACACACATACACTCACTCTCTCACACACATTCACTCTCTCTCACACACATACACTCTCTCTCAAGCATATACTCCCTCTCACACACACACTCTCTCTCACACACACACTCTCTCTCACACACACACTCTCTCTCGCACACTCTCTCTCTCTCACACACACACACTCTCTCTCACACATACACTCTCTCAAACATACACTCTCTCACACGCACACACTCTCTCTCACGCACACTCTCTCTCTCACGCACACACTCTCTCACACACACGCTCTCTCACACACACTCTCTCTCGCACACACTCCCTCTCGCACACACTCCCTCTCGCACACACTCTCTCTCTCGCACACACTCTCTCTCTCGCACACACTCTCTCTCTCGCACACACTCTCTCTCTCGCACACACTCTCTCTCTCGCACACACACTCTCGCACACACTCTCTCGCACACACTCTCTCTCTCGCACACACTCTCTCTCTCGCACACACTCTCTCTCGCACACACTCTCTCTCGCACACACTCTCTCTCGCACACTCTCTCTCTCGCACACTCTCTCTCTCACACACACACACTTTCTCACACACTCTCTCGCACACTATCTCTCTCACACACACACACTCTCTCTCTCTCACACACACATTCTCTTATACACACACACACACACAGTGATGGGGCAAAATGTAGAGGAAGATTTGAGCTGTATCGAACCCCGTGCTGTACCTGTCCTGGGTGTGTTTGATGTGCACAATGTGGAGGCAGCTTTTCCTTTAATCTAGCACCATGCTGTATCTGTCATTGGTTTATTTGATAGTGACAGTGTATAGGGAGCTTCACTCTGTATCTAACCCCGTGCTGTACCTGTCCTGGGTGTGTTTGATGGGGACAGTGTCGAGGGAGCTTCACTCTGTATCAAAACCCATGCTGTACCTGTCCTGGGAGTGTTTGATGGGGGACAGTATAGAGGGAGCTTTACTCTGTATCTAACCCTGGGCTGTACCTGTCCTCGGAGTGTTTGATGGGGACAGTGTAGAGGGAGCTTCACTCTGTATCTAAACACGTGCTGTACCTGTCCTGGGTGTGTTTGATGGGGGACAGTGTAGAGGGAGCTTTACTCTGTATCTAACCCCGTGCTGTATCTCTCCTGGAAGTGTTTTATGGGGACAGTGTAGAGCGAGCTTTTCTCTGTATCTTACCCTGTGCTGTCCCTGTCCTGCGAGTGTTTGATGGGGGACAGTATAGAGGGACCTTTACTCTGTACTGAACCCCGTGCTGTATTTGTCCTGGGAGTGTTTAATGGGGACAGTGTCGAGGGAGCTATACTCTGTACCTAACCCTGTGCTGTACCTGTCCTGGGAGTGATTGATGGGGACAGGACTTGGGGGACATTGGATTTTAGACAATGTTTAGGGTTTTCGACTTTTCGGAGTGAAATTCAGGAACACTTTGCCACACCAGGTGTGATATTAGTTTGGAACGACCTTCTATAATTCACAGTTGATACTCAGTCACTTATTAATGTTCAAACCTGAAGTTGATAGATGGTATTTTACACACAGGAGAAGCAATTTAAAATCAATGGGTCAATGTTAAAATACTTGCAGGAACAGAGAGACCTGGGCTTTCAGTTCATTTTTACATCTTAAAGATTCAACCTGGGGCTCAGAATCTGTCAGTTGAATCTCCTTTTCCTGTCCCGAAAACGTGTCAACAATTGTGTTGGGGAATGTGACAAAAGGTGACATTCCTGCATCCTGCACAGTGGGGTTGGGAGGTTGTTTGAAAGGAGATTCAGAAAGTGTCAATTAGATTGTGTCTCTTTGCAGAAGTTGAGTATTTCACAGGAGATGCCTTGAGATAAAGGAAAGTTTTACCAATGTCTGCGTAACTTTCAAAGTCTCCAGACGCATGAAGGGGGCAGAGATTTTGTAATATTCAGAGCAGGAGATGGGGGACAATCACAGAATTGAAGATGTGAGGCCATCTCTTGTTTCTGAATGTCAATCTGTAGCTTTTAAACTTTAGTCCTCGGCTAATCATTCCAAGTTTGCAATCCCACACTTTGCTGTTGTTAATTTTGAGTTGTAAATTTTCTGAAATTGATTCTGTAATAAAAATCCCTGCAGGATGCAATGATTCCCATTCTGTCTGCTGCTGCAAAGCCCCAGTTTGTGTCTCAGTTTCACTCTTTATCAACCATTTAAGATCCAAGAGCCAGAGAATTCCTACACTGCAGAATGAGGCCATTCAGCCCAACAAGCCTGCCCCGACAATAATCCCACCCAGGCCCGAATCCCCCTGACACTAAGGGGCAATTTAGCAAACGTGCAAACTCCACACAGACAGTCACTCGAGGCGGGGAATCGAACCCAGATCCCTGGCGCTGTGAGTCAGCAGTGCTAACCACTGTGCCACCGTGTCACCCGGTGATGAGACAGAACGTTTGCCAAAGTGCACAGAAATAGGCAGCATTGTCAGCATTTTAGCTGGAAGCTTCAAATGACAAAGGGATCTTAATAGTAGAGTCACAGAATCCCTGCAGTGCAGAAGGAGACCATTCAGCCCATCGAGTCTGTACTGACTCTCTGGCACAGTATCTTACCAAGGCCCTTGACCCAGCCCTATCCCCGTAACCCCACACATTTACCTTAATCCACCGAACCTACACAGCTTTGGACAGGAAACGGCAATTTACCGTGTCCCATCCACAAATTTGGAAAATACTGGGATGGATTGAGAAATGGTTTCCGGGCAGAAAACAGAGCTCAGATACAAATGGGCCCTTTGGCCCAACTTTTCCCTGCCACCCAGTTTTTACCATTAAGCTCGTATCAAATGCCTTGCGTTTGGCCCAAATCCCTCCATACCAATCTTACCAGAATAACTGTCTAAATGCTTTTTAAAATATAAAATTGTGTCCGCTTCTACTCCGACCTCTGGCAGCTTGTTCCAATCCCTCACCACCCTCTGTGTGAAAAGAATTGCCCTCTGGACCCTCTCCCCTCTCACCTTAAACCTATGTCTTCTAGTTTTAGACTCCCCTCCCTTTTGGAAAAGATGTTGACGAGCTTATCAAAGAACAAAGAGAATTACAGCACAGGAACAGGCCCTTCGGCCCTCCAAGCCTGCACCAACCATGCTGCCCGACTGAACTAAAACCCCCTACCCTTCCGGGGACCATATCCCTCTATTCCCATCCTATTCATGTATTTGTCCAGACGTTCCGTAAAACTCACTATCGTATCTGCTTCCACTACCTCCCCCGGCAGCGAGTTCCAGGCACCCACCACCCTCTGTGTAAAAAAACGTGCCTTGTACATCTCCTTTAAACCTTGCCCCTCACACCTTAAACCTATGCCCCCTAGATTTTGAATCTTCCACCCTGGTAAAAAGCTTCTGACTATCCACTCTGTCCATGCCCCTCATAATCTTGTAGAATTCTATCAGGTCGCCCCTCAACCTCCGTCGTTCCAGTGAGAACAAACCAAGTTTCTCCAATCTCTCCTCAGAGCTAATGCCCTCCATCCTAGGAAACATCCTGGTAAATCTTTTCTGAACCCTCTCCAAAGCCTCCACATCTTTCTGGTAGTGTGTCGATCAGAATTGAACACTATATTCCAAGTGCGGCCTAACTAAGGTTCGATAAAGCTGCTGTATCCATGCCCTCATTATTTTAGAGACCTCTATAAGAACACCACTAAGCCAACTCAAGGGAAAAAAGTCCCAGAGTATCCAGCCTCTCATTATAACTCAAACCATCAGGACCCCATAGCATCCCAGTAATTCTTTTCTGCACACTTTCGAGCTTAATAATCTCCTTTTTATAAGGGTGACCAGAACAATACACAGCATTCCAAGTGTGGTCTTACCAATGTCCTGTACAACTTCAACAAGACGTACCAACTCCTGTGTTCCATGTTCTGACCAATGCAACCAAGCATGTGGAATGCCTTCTTCACCACTCTATCCACCTGTGACTCCACTTTCAAGGAGCTGTCAATCTGTACCCCGAGATCCCTTTGTTCTGTAACTCTCACCAACACCCTACCATTAACTGAGTAAGTCCTGTGTTGGTTCGATCCACCAAAATGTATCACCTTGCATTTATCGAAATTAAACTCCATCTGCCATTCAACAGCCCACTGGCCCAATTGATCAAGATCCCATTGCAACCCTAGATAACCTTCTTCACTGTCCACTATGCCACAAATCTTGGTGTCAACTGCAAACTTACAAACCATGCCTCCTAAATTCTCATCCAAATCATTAATATAAATGACCAATAACAGTGGACCCAGCACCGATCCCTGAGGCACCCCGTTGGTCACAGGCCTCCAGTTTGACCAAAAAAAACAACCCTCGACAACCACCCTCTGTCTTCTGTCATCAAGCCAATTTTATATCCATTTGGCTACCTCACCCTGGATCCCGTGAGATTTAACCAAATCCTGTCTGCTTTTGTTTTTAAATGTTTACATGTTTAAACACTGAAACCTCTTGCCCTTGTTGGGAATATCAGTGCGGTTTGAGTAAAGCAAACACTGATTACACACTCAAAACCCCCCAACACAGGACTGAGCAGAGAGTGTGAAATGTGACTGGTGTGAGTGTGGATTGTCTTTTAAAAGTGGGTAAGAAACACTCCTCCATTTTCAAATCTTTACCTTGCTTCTGTAGCGTCTTGGACTCCCCTGACAGTAACGACCCATCTGAATTAATCTCTATTCCACACTGTCTAACTGTTACTCTCTGCATTGCTCCCTCTCCCTATCTCTCTGTTACTCTCCATCGCTCCATCTCTCTCTCTTCCTCTCTCTCTCTCTATCCCTCTCATCCACCATGTTGTTTATCGTTAAGGGGTCTAATCACGGAGAATTCAAACACTCTTTCTGTTTCTGTCTTGGCAGAATTAGCAACATGAGTGGATATTTCAAGACTGGATTCACCCAATACAGACAGAACGCTGGTGAGCTCAGTACACGTGGTACCTGAATGTTACAATAAGATAGAATCTGTATTCAGACAACTGTCACCCCACAGGGTCCAAACTTCACCGTGTTAATTTGATTTGATTTGATTGATTTGTATTGGGATGCAGTGAGAAGTATTGTTTCTTGTGCGCTATACAGACAAAACATTCTGTACATAGAGTGCACAGGGGAGAAGGAGAGGAAAGGGTGCAGAATATAGTGTTGCAGTTACTGATAGGGTGTAGAAAAAGATCAGCTCACACACACACACTCTCTCTTACACACTCTTAGACACACACATACTATCTCACACACACACACACACACACACTCTCACACACACAGGCTCTCTCTCTCTCGCACACACACTCTCTCACACTCTCAGACACACACATACTATCTCACACACACACTCTCTCTCACACACACACACGCTCTCTCTCTCACACACACACGCTCTCTCTCTCTCACACACACACACTCTCACGCTCTCAGACACACACATACTATCTCACACACACACACACACACTCTCACACACACACGCTCTCTCTCTCTCTCGCACACACACGCTCTCACACTCTCAGACACACACATACTATCTCACACACACACTCTCTCTCACACACACACGCTCTCTCTCTCACACACACACGCTCTCTCTCTCTCACACACACACTCTCTCACACTCTCAGACACACATACACTCTCTCTCACACACACACTCACTCTCTCAGATGCACTCTGTCTCCATCACACATTGTCTCTCTTTCTCACACTCTCCCTCTCACACACACACACAAACTCATATTCTCTCTCTCACACACACATTCTCTCTCACACACACAATGTAGAGGGAGATTTACACTGTATCTCACCCGATGCTGTACCTGTCCTGGGTGTGTTTGATGTGTAGGCAGCTTTTCCCTGTATCTATCCCCATGCTGTATCTGTCATTGGAATATTTGATTGTCATGATGTGGAGATTTGATAGTTATTTGATAGTGACAGTGTAGAGGGAGCTTTATCTGTATCTAACCCCGTGCTGTACCTGTCCTGGAAGTGTTTCATGGGGACAGTGACGAGGGAGCTTTACTCTGTATCTGACCCCGTGCTGTACCTGTCCTGGGTGTGTTTGATGGGAACAGTGCAGAGGGAGCTTTACTCTGTATCTAACCCCGTGCTGTACCTGTCCTGGGAGTGTTGGATGGGGACAGTGTAGAGAGAGCTTTACTTTGCATCTAATCCCGTGATTCAGTTACTGATAGACTGTAGAGGAAGATCAGGTCACACACACACTCTCCTTACACACTCTCAGACACACACACACACACACTCAAACACACACACATGCTCTCTCTGTCTCTCACACACACATACACTATCTCTTACGCACTCTCTCACTCACACACATGCTCTTTCTCTCTGTCACACACACTCTTTCTCTCTCTCTCACACACTTTCTCTCTCACACACATTCTCTCACACACACTCTCTCTCACACACACACTTTCTCACACACTCTCTCTCTCTCGCACACACACACTCTCTCTCACACACACACACTCTCTCTCTCACACACACATTCTCTCTCTCACACACACTCTCTCTCTCTCGCACACACACTCTCTCTCACACACACACACACACACAATGATGGGCAAAATGTAGAGAAAGATTTGAGCTGTCTCGAACCCCGTGCTGTACCTGTCCTGGGTCTCTTTGATGTGCACAATGTGGAGGCAGCTTTTCCATTAATCTAGCACCATGCTGTATCTGTCATTGGATTATTTGATGAGGACAGTGTATAGGGAGCTTCACTCTGTATCTCACCCCGTGCTGTACCTGTCCTGGGAGTGTTTGATGGGGACAGTGTCGAGGGAGCTTCACTCTGTATCTAAACCCGTGCTGTACATGTCCTGGGAGTGTTTGATGGGGATAGTGTAGAGGGAGCTTTATCTGTATCTAACCCTGTGCTGTATATGTCCTGGGAGTGTTTGATGAGGACAGTGAAGTGGGAGCTTTACTCTATATCTAACCACTTGCTGTATCTGTCCTGGGAGTGTTTGATGGGGACAGTGTAGACGGAGATTTACTCTGTATCTCACCCCGTGCTGTATCTGTTCCGGGAGTGTTTGATGGGGACAGTGTCGAGGGAGATTTACACTGTATCTAACCCCATGCTGTCCCTGTCCTGTGAGTGTTTGATGCAGACAGTGTCGAGGGACCTTTACTCTGTATTGAACCCCGTGCTGTATTTGCCCTGGGTGTGTTTAATGGGGACAGTGTCGAGGGAGCTTTACTCTGTACCTAACCCCGTGCTGTACCTGTCCTGGGGGTTTTTTTGGTGGGGACAGGACTTGAGGGACATTGGATTTTCGACAATGTTTAGGGTTTTAGACTTTTCGGAGTGAAATTCAGGAACACTTTGCCACACCAGGTGTGATATTAGTTTGGAACTACCTTCTATAATTCACAGTTGATGCCCAGTCGCTTATTAATGTTCAAACCCGAAGTTGATAGATGGTATTTTACACACAGGAGAAGCAATTTAAAATCAATGGGTCAGTGTTAAAATAGTTGCAGGAACAGAGAGACCTGGGCTTTCAGTTCATTTTTACATCTTAAAGATTCAACCTGGGGCTCAGAATCTGTCAGTTGAATCTACTTTTCCTGTCCCGAAAACGTGTCAACAATTGTGTTGGGGAATGTGACAAAAGGTGACATTCCTGCATCCTGCACAGTGGGGTTGGGAGGTTGTTTGAAAGGAGATTCAGAAAGTGTCAATTAGATTGTGTCTCTTTGCAGAAGGTGAGTATTTCACAGGGGATGCCTTGAGATAAAGGAAAGTTTTACCAATGTCTGCGTAACTTTCAAAGTCTCCAGACGCATGAAGGGGGCAGAGATTTTGTAATATTCAGAGCAGGAGATGGGGGACAATCACAGAATTGAAGATGTGAGGCCATCTCTTGTTTCTGAATGTCAATCTGTAGCTTTTAAACTTTAGTCCGAGGCTAATCATTCCAAGTTTGCAATCCCACACTTTGCTGTTGTTAATTTTGAGTTGTAAATTTTCTGAAATTGATTCTGTAATAAAAATCCCTGCAGGATGATTCCCATTCTGTCTGCTGCTGCAAAGCCCCAGTTTGTGTCTCATTTTCACTCTTTATCAGCCATTTAAGATCCAAGAGCCATAGAATTCCTACACTGCAGAATGAGGCCATTCAGCCCAACAAGCCTGCCCCGACAATAATCCCACCCAGGCCCGAATCCCCCTGACACTAAGAGGCAATTTAGCAAACGTGCAAACTCCACACAGTCACTCGAGGCGGGGAATCGAACCCAGATCCCTGGCGCTGTGAGTCAGCAGTGCTAACCACTGTGCCACCGTGTCGCCCGGTGATGAGACAGAACGTTTGCCAAAGTGCACAGAAATAGGCAGCATTGTCAGCATTTTAGCTGGAAGCTTCAAATGACAAAGGGATCTTAATAGTAGAGTCACAGAATCCCTGCAGTGCAGAAGGAGACCATTCAGCCCATCGAGTCTGTACTGACTCTCTGACACAGTATCTTACCAAGGCCCTTGACCCAGCCCTATCCCCGTAGCCCCACACATTTACCTTAATCCACCGAACCTACACAGCTTTGGACAGGAAACGGCAATTTACCGTGTCCCATCCACAAATTTGGAAAATACTGGGATGGATTGAGAAATGGTTTCCGGGCAGAAAACAGAGCTCAGATACAAATGGGCCCTTTGGCCCAACTTTTCCCTGCCACCCAGTTTTTACCATTCAGCTCGTATCAAATGCCTTGCGTTTGGCCCAAATCCCTCCATACCAATCTTACCAGAATAACTGTCTAAATGCTTTTTAAAATATAAAATTGTGTCCGCTTCTACTCCGACCTCTGGCAGCTTGTTCCAATCCCTCACCACCCTCTGTGTGAAAAGAATTGCCCTCTGGACCCTCTCCCCTCTCACCTTAAACCTATGTCTTCTAGTTTTAGACTCCCCTCCCTTTTGGAAAAGATGTTGACGAGCTTATCAAAGAACAAAGAGAATTACAGCACAGGAACAGGCCCTTCGGCCCTCCAAGCCTGCACCAACCATGCTGCCCGACTGAACTAAAACCCCCGACCCTTCCGGGGACCATATCCCTCTATTCCCATCCTATTCATGTATTTGTCCAGACGTTCCGTAAAACTCACTATCGTATCTGCTTCCACTACCTCCCCCGGCAGCGAGTTCCAGGCACCCACCACCCTCTGTGTAAAAAAACTTGCCTTGTACATCTCCTTTAAACCTTGCCCCTCACACCTTAAACCTATGCCCCCTAGATTTTGAATCTTCCACCCTGGTAAAAGGCTTCTGACTATCCACTCTGTCCATGCCCCTCATAATCTTGTAGAATTCTATCAGGTCATCCCTCAACCTCCGTCGTTCCAGTGAGAACAAACCAAGTTTCTCCAATCTCTCCTCAGAGCTAATGCCCTCCATCCTAGGAAACATCCTGGTAAATCTTTTCTGAATCCTCTCCAAATTCTCCAATCTTTCTGGTAGTGTGTCGATCAGAATTGAACACTATATTCCAAGTGCGGCCTAACTAAGGTTCCATAAAGCTGCTGTATCCATGCCCTCATTATTTTAGAGACCTCTATGAGACACCACTAAGCCAACTCAAGGGAAAAAAAGTCCCAGAGTATCCAGCCTCTCATTATAACTCAAACCATCAGGACCCCATAGCATCCCAGTCATTCTTTTCTGCACACTTTCTAGCTCAATAATCTCCTTTCTATAAGGGTGACCAGAACAATACACAGCATTCCAAGTATGGTCTTACCAATGTCTTGTACAACTTCAACAAGACGTCCCAACTCCTGTATTCCATGTTCTGACCAATGAAACCAAGCATGTGGAATGCCTTCTTCACCACTCTATCCACCTGTGACTCCACTTTCAAGGAGCTATCAATCTGTACCCCGAGATCCCTTTGTTCTGTAACTCTCACCAACACCCTACCATTAACTGAGTAAGTCCTGTGTTGGTTCGATCCACCAAAATGTATCACCTTGCATTTATCTAAATTAAACTCCATCTGCCATTCAACAGCCCACTGGCCCAATTGATCAATATCCCATTGCAACCCTTGATAACCTTCTTCACTGTCCACTATGCCACAAATCTTGGTGTCAACTGCAAACTTACAAACCATGCCTCCTAAATTCTCATCCAAATCATTAATATAAATGACAAATAACAGTGGACCCAGCACCGATCCCTGAGGCACCCCGTTGGTCACAGGCCTCCAGTTTGACCAAAAAAACAACCCTCGACAACCACCCTCTGTCTTCTGTCATCAAGCCTATTTTATATCCATTTGGCTACCTCACCCTGGATCCCGTGAGATTTAACCAAATCCTGTCTGCTTTTGTTTTTAAATGTTTACATTTTTAAACACTGAAACGTCTTGCCCTTGTTGGGAATATCAGTGCGGTTTGAGAAAAGCAAACACTGATCCCACACTCAACACTCCCCAACACAGGACTGAGCAGAGAGTGTGAAATGTGACTGGTGTGAGTGTGGATTGTCTTTTAAAAGTGGGTAAGAAACACTCCTCCATTTTCAAATCTTTACCTTGCTTATGTAGCGTCTTGGACTCCCCTGACACTCACTATCCATCTGAATTAATCTCTATTCCTCACTGTCTAACTGTTACTCTCTGCATTGCTCCCTCTCCCTATCTCTCTGTTACTCTGCATTGCTCCATCTCTCTCTCTTCCTCTCCCTCTCTCTATCCCTCTCATCCACCATGTTGTTTATCGTTAAGGGGTCTAATCACGGAGAATTCAAACACTCTTTCTCTTTCTGTCTTGGCAGAATTAGCAACATGAGTGGATATTTCAAGACTGGATTCACACAATACAGACAGAAGGCTGGTGAGCTCAGTACACGTGGTACCTGAATGTTACAATAAGATAGAATCTGTATTCAGACAACTGTCACCCCACAGGGTCCAAACTTCACCATGTTAATTTGATTTGATTGATTTGTATTGGGATGCAGTGAGAAGTATTGTTTCTTGTGCGCTATACAGACAAAACATTCTGTACATAGAGTGCACAGGGCGGAAGGAGAGGAAAGGGTGCAGAATATAGTGTTGCAGTTACTGATAGACTGTAGAAAAAGATCAGCTCTCACACACACACTCTCTCTTACACAGTCTTAGACACACACATAATCTCACACACACACACACTCTCTCACACACACACACTCTCTCTTACACACTCTTAGACACACACATAATCTCACGCGCACACACGCTCTCTCTCTCTCACACACACACTCTCTCACACTCTCAGACACACACATACTATCTCACACACACACACTCTCACACACACACGCTCTCTCTCTCGCACACACACTCTCTCACACTCTCAGACACACACATACTATCTCACACACACACTCTCTCTCACACACACACGCTCTCTCTCTCACACACACACTCTCTCTCTCTCTCACACACACACTCTCACACTCTCAGACACACATACACTCTCTCTCACACACACACTCACTCTCTCAGATGCACTCTGTCTCCATCACACATTGTCTCTCTTTCTCACACTCTCCCTCTCACACACACACACACACAAACTCATATTCTCTCTCACACACACACACATTCTCTCTCACACACACAATGTGGAGGGAGATTTACGCTGTATCTCACCCGATGCTTTACCTGTCCTGGGTGTGTTTGATGTGTAGGCAGCTTTTCCCTGCATCTATCCCCATGCTGTATCTGTCATTGGAATATTTGATTGTCATGATGTGGAGATTTGATAGTTATTTGATAGTGACAGTGTAGAGGGAGCTTTATCTGTATCTAACCCCGTGCTGTACCTGTCCTGGAAGTGTTTCATGGGGACAGTGACGAGGGAGCTTTACTCTGTATCTAACCCCGTGCTGTACCTGTCCTGGGTGTGTTTGATGGGAACAGTGCAGAGGGAGCTTTACTCTGTATCTAACCCCGTGCTGTACTTGTCCTGGGAGTGTTGGATGGGGACAGTGTAGAGAGAGCTTTACTCTGTATCGAACTCTGTGCTGTACCTGTACCTTTCCTGGGAGTGTTTGATGGGAACAGTGTCGAGGGAGCTTTACTTTGCATCTAATCCCGTGATTCAGTTACTGATAGACTGTAGAGGAAGATCAGGTCACACACACACTCTCCTTACACACTCTCAGACACACACACACTCAAACACACACACATGCTCTCTCTGTCTCTCACACACACATACACTATCTCTTACGCACTCTCTCACTCACACACATGCTCTTTCTCTCTGTCACACACACTCTTTCTCTCTCTCTCACACACTTTCTCTCTCACACACATTCTCTCACACACACTTTCACCCATGCATTCTCTCTCACTGACACACTCTCACACACATGCACTCAGTCTCTCACACACACAGATACACTCACTCTCTCACACACATACACTCTCTCACACATACACTCTCTCTCAACCATATACTCTCTCTCTCTCGCACACACACACTCTCACACACACAATCACTCTCACACACACAATCACTCTCACACACACACTCTCTCTCTCGCACACACTCTCTCTCACACTCTCTCTCTCTCACACACGCACTCTCTTTCTCTCACACACACTCTTTCTCACACACACTCTCTCACACGCACACACTCTCTCTCGCACACACTCTCTCACACACACACACACACTTTCTCACACTCTCTCTCTCGCACACACACTCTCTCTCACACACACAAACTCTCTCTCTCTCTCACACACACACACACACACACACACACACAATGATGGGCAAAATGTAGAGGAAGATTTGAGCTGTATCTAACCCCGTGCTGTACCTGTCCTGGGTGTGTTTGATGTGCACAATGTGGAGGCAGCTTTTCCTTTAATCTAGCACCATGCTGTATCTGTCATTGGATTATTTGATGGGGACAGTGTATAGGGAGCTTCAGTCTGTATCTCACCCCGTGCTGTACCTGTCCTGGGAGTGTTTGATGGGGACAGTGTCGAGGGAGCTTCAGTCTGTATCTAAACCCGTGCTGTACATGTCCTGGGAGTGTTTGATGTTGATAGTGTAGAGGGAGCTTCACTCTGCATCTAACCCTGTGCTGTACATGTCCTGGGAGTGTTTGATGAGGACAGTGAAGTGGGAGCTTTACTCTCTATCTAACCACTTGCTGTATCTGTCGTGGGAGTGTTTGATGAGGACAGTGAAGTGGGAGCTTTACTCTATATCTAACCACTTGCTGTACCTGTGCTGGGAGTGTTTGATGGGGACAGTGTAGACGGAGATTTATTCTGTATCTCACCCCGTGCTGTATCTGTTAGAACATAAGAACATAAGAAATAGGAGCAGGAGTAGGCCATCTAGCCCCTCGAGCCTGCCCCGCCATTCAATAAGGTCATGGCTGATCTGACGTGGATCAGTACCACTTACCCGCCTGATCCCCATAACCCTTAATTCCCTTACCGATCAGGAATCCATCCATCCGCGCTTTTAACATATTCAGCGAGGTAGCCTCCACCACCTCAGTGGGCAGAGAATTCCAGAGATTCACCACCCTCTGGGAGAAGAAGTTCCTCCTCAACTCTGTCTTAAACCGACCCCCCTTTATTTTGAGGCTGTGTCCTCTAGTTTTAACTTCCTTACTAAGTGGACAGAATCTCTCCGCCTCCACCCTATCCAGCCCCCGCATTATCTTATAATATCTGTTCCGGGAGTGTTGATGGGGACAGTGTAGAGGGAGATTTACACTGTATCTAACCCCATGCTGTAGCTGTCCTGGGAGTGTTTGATGGGGACAGTGTCAAGGGAGCTTTACTCTATATCTAACCACTTGCTGTACCTGTCCTGGGAGTGTTTCATGGGGACAGTGAAGAGGGAGCTTTACTCTGTATCTAACCCCGTGCTGTACCTGTCCTTGGTTTGTCTGATGGGGATATTGTAGAGGGAGCTTTACTCCATATCTAACCCCCTGCTGTATCTGTTCTTGGAGTGTTTGATGGGGATAGTGCAGAGGGAGCTTTACTCTGTATCTAACCCATGCTGTCCCTGTCCTGGGAGTGTTTGATGGGAACAGTGTAGAGAGAGCTTTACTCTGTATCTAAACCCGTGCTGGACCTGTCCTGGGACTGTTTGATGGGGACAGTGTCGAGCGAGCTTCACTCTGTATCTAAACCCGTGCTGTCCCTGTCCTGGGAGTGTTTGATGAGGACAGTGTAGAGGGAGCTTTACTCTGAATCTAACCCTGTGCTGTACCTGTCCTGGGAGTGTTTGATGGGGACAGTGTAGAGGGAGCTTTACTCTGTATCTAACCCCGTGTTGTACCTGTCCTGGGAGTGTTTGATGGGGACAGTCTCGAGGGAGCTTTACTCTGTATCTAACCCCATGCTGTACCTGTCCTGGGAGTGTTTGATGGGGGACAGTGTAGAGGGAGCTTTACTCTGTATCTAACCCCGTGCTGTACCTGTCCTGGGAGTGTTTGATGGGGACAGTGTAGCGGGAGCTTTACTCTGTATCTAACCCTGTGCTGTACCTGTCCTGGGAGTGTTTGATGGGGGACAGTGTAGAGGGAGCTTTACTCTGTATCTAACCCCGTGCTGTACCTGTCCTGGGAGTGTTTGATGGGGGACAGTGTAGAGGGAGCTTTACTCTGTATCTAACCCCGTGCTGTACCTGTCCTGGGAGTGTTTGATGGGGACAGTCTCGAGGGAGCTTTACTCTGTATCTAAACCCGTGCTGTACCTGTCCTGGGCGAGTTTGTTGGGGACAGTGCAGAGGGAGCTTTACTCTGTATCTAACCCCGTGCTGTATCTGTCCTTGGTTTGTTTGATGGGGACAGTGTAGAGGGAGCTTTACTCTATATCTAACCCCGTGCTGTATCTGTTCTGGGACGGTTTGATGGGGACAGTGGACAGTGAGCTTTAATCTGTATCTAACCCCGTGCTGTAACTGTCCTGGGAGTGTTTGATGGGGACAGTGTAGTGGGAGCTTTACGCTGTATCTAACCCCGTGCTGTATCTGTCCTGGGTGTGTTGGATGGGGACAGTGGAGAGAGAGCTTTACTCTGTATCGAACTCTGTGCTGTACCTGTACCTTTCCTGGGTGTGTTTGATGGGAACAGTGTCAAGGGAGCTTTACTTTGCATCTAATCCCGTGATTCAGTTACTGATAGACTGCCGAGGAAGATCAGGTCACACACACGCTCTCCTTACACACTCTCAGACACACACACATACACACACGCTCTCTCTGCCTCTCACACACACATACACTATCTCTTACGCACTCTCTCACTCACACACATGCTCTTTCTCTCTGTCACACACACTTTCTCTCTCACACACTTTCTCTCTCACACACACTTTCTCTCTCACACATTCTCTCACACACACTTTCACGCTCACACACTCTCACCCATGCATTCTCTCTCACTGACACACTCTCACACACATGCACTCAGTCTCTCACACACACATACACTCACTCTCTCACACACATACACTCCCTCTCACACACACATACACTCACTCTCTCACACACATACACTCTCTCTCTCACACACATACACTCTCTCTCACGCACACACTCTCTCTCACGCACTCTCTCTCTCTCTCTCACACACACACTCTCTCTCTCACGCACACACTCTCTCTCACACACACACACTCTCTCTCTCGCACACGGTCTCTCTCACACACACGCTCTCTCTCTCTCGCACACGCTCTCTCTCTCGCACACGCTCTCTCTCTCGCACACGCTCTCTCTCTCGCACATGCTCTCTCTCTCGCACACGCTCTCTCTCTCGCACACGCTCTCTCTCTCGCACACGCTCTCTCTCTCGCACACGCTCTCTCTCTCGCACACGCTCTCTCTCTCGCACACGCTCTCTCTCTCGCACACGCTCTCTCTCTCGCACACGCTCTCTCTCTCGCACACGCTCTCTCTCTCGCACACGCTCTCTCTCTCGCACACGCTCTCTCTCTCGCACACGCTCTCTCTCTCGCACACGCTCTCTCTCTCGCACACACACGCTCTCTCTCTCGCACACACTCTCTCTCTCTCTCACACACTCTCTCTCTCTCGCACACACTCTCTCTCTCTCGCACACACTCTCTCTCTCACACACACACTCTCTCTCGCACTCTCTCTCTCACACACACTCTCTCTCTCGCACTCTCTCTCTCGTACACTCTCTCTCGCACACTATCTCTCACACACACACACACTTTCTCTCTCTCACACACATTCTCTCTCACACATTCTCTCACACACACTTTCACGCTCACACACTCTCACCCATGCACTCTCTCTCACTGTCACACTCTCACACACATGCACTCAGTCTCTCACACACACATGCACTCACTCTCTCACACACATTCACTCTCTCTCACACACATACACTCTCTCTCAAGCATATACTCCCTCTCACACACACACTCTCTCACACACACACTCTCTCACACACACACTCTCTCTCGCACACACTCTCTCTCGCACACACTCTCTCTCGCACACACTCTCTCTCGCACACACTCTCTCTCACACACACGCTCTCTCTCTCGCACACACTCTCTCTCACACATACACTCTCTTATACACACACACACACACAGTGATGGGGCAAAATGTAGAGGAAGATTTGAGCTGTATCGAACCCCGTGCTGTACCTGTCCTGGGTGTGTTTGATGTGCACAATGTGGAGGCAGCTTTTCCTTTAATCTAGCACCATGCTGTATCTGTCATTGGTTTATTTGATAGTGACAGTGTATAGGGAGCTTCACTCTGTATCTAACCCCGTGCTGTACCTGTCCTGGGTGTGTTTGATGGGGACAGTGTCGAGGGAGCTTCACTCTGTATCAAAACCCGTGCTGTACCTGTCCTGGGAGTGTTTGATGGGGGACAGTATAGAGGGAGCTTTACTCTGTATCTAACCCCGTGCTGTACCTGTTCTCGGAGTGTTTGATGGGGACAGTGTAGAGGGAGCTTCACTCTGTATCTAAACACGTGCTGTACCTGTCCTGGGTGTTTTTGATGGGGGACAGTGTCGAGGGAGCTTTACTCTGTATCTATCCCCGTGCTGTATCTCTCCTGGAAGTGTTTAATGGGGACAGTGTAGAGCGAGCTTTGCTCCGTATCTTACCCTCTGCTGTCCCTGTCCTGCGAGTGTTTGATGGGGGACAGTATAGAGGGACCTTTACTCTGTACTGAACCCCGTGCTGTATTTGTCCTGGGAGTGTTTAATGAGGACAGTGTCGAGGGAGCTATATTCTGTACCTAACCCTGTGCTGTACCTGTCCTGGGAGTGTTTGATGGGGACAGGACTTGGGGGACATTGGATTTTAGACAATGTTTAGGGTTTTCGACTTTTCGGAGTGAAATTCAGGAACACTTTGCCACACCAGGTGTGATATTAGTTTGGAACTACCTTCTATAATTCACAGTTGATGCTCAGTCACTTATTCATGTTCAAACCCGAAGTTGATAGATGGTATTTTACACACAGGAGAAGCAATTTAAAATCAATGGGCCAATGTTAAAATACTTGCAGGAACAGAGAGACCTGGGGTTTCAGTTCATTTTTACATCTGAAAGATTCAACCTGGGGCTCAGAATCTGTCAGTTGAATCTACTTTTCCTGTCCTGAAAACGTGTCAACAATTGTGTTGGGGAATGTGACAAAAGGTGACATTCCTGCATCCTGCACAGTGGGGTTGGGAGGTTGTTTGAAAGGAGATTCAGAAAGTGTCAATGAGATTGTGTCTCTTTGCAGAAGTTGAGTATTTCACAGGAGACGCCTTGAGATAAAGGAAAGTTTTACCAATGTCTGCGTAACTTTCAAAGTCTCCAGACGCATGAAGGGGGCAGAGATTTTGTAATATTCAGAGCAGGAGATGGGGGACAATCACAGAATTGAAGATGTGAGGCCATCTCTTGTTTCTGAATGTCAACCTGTAGCTTTTAAACTTTAGTCCTGGGCTAATCATTCCAAGTTTGCAATCCCACACTTTGCTGTTGTTAATTTTGAGTTGTAAATTTTCTGAAATTGATTCTGTAATAAAAATCCCTGCAGGATGCAATGATTCCCATTCTGTCTGCTGCTGCAAAGCCCCAGTTTGTGTCTCAGTTTCACTCTTTATCAACCACTTAAGATCCAAGAGCCAGAGAGTTCCAACACTGCAGAATGAGGCCATTCAGCCCAACAAGCCTGCCCCGACAATAATCCCACCCAGGCCCGAATCCCCCTGACACTAAGAGGCAATTTAGCAAACGTGCAAACTCCACACAGACAGTCACTTGAGGCGGGGAATCGAACCCAGATCCCTGGCGCTGTGAGTCAGCAGTGCTAACCACTGTGCCACCGTGTCGCCCCGTGATGAGACAGAACGTTTGCCAAAGTGCACAGAAATAGGCAGCATTGTCAGCATTTTAGCTGGAAGCTTCAAATGACAAAGGGATCTTAATAGTAGAGTCACAGAATCCCTGCAGTGCAGAAGGAGACCATTCAGCCCATCGAGTCTGTACTGACTCTCTGACACAGTATCTTACCAAGGCCCTTGACCCAGCCCTATCCCCGTAACCCCACACATTTACCTTAATCCACCGAACCAACACAGCTTTGGACAGGAAACGGCAATTTACCGTGTCCCATCCACAAATTTGGAAAATACTGGGATGGATTGAGAAATGGTTTCCGGGCAGAAAACAGAGCTCAGATACAAATGGGCCCTTTGGCCCAACTTTTCCCTGCCACCCAGTTTTTACCATTAAGCTCGTATCAAATGCCTTGCGTTTGGCCCAAATCCCTCCACACCAATCTTACCAGAATAACTGTCTAAATGCTTTTTAAAATATAAAATTGTGTCCGCTTCTACTCCGACCTCTGGCAGCTTGTTCCAATCCCTCACCACCCTCTGTGTGAAAAGAATTGCCCTCTGGACCCTCTCCCCTCTCACCTTAAACCTATGTCTTCTAGTTTTAGACTCCCCTCCCTTTTGGAAAAGATGTTGACGAGCTTATCAAAGAACAAAGAGAATTACAGCACAGGAACAGGCCCTTCGGCCCTCCAAGCCTGCACCAACCATGCTGCCCGACTGAACTAAAACCCCCTACCCTTCCGGGGACCATATCCCTCTATTCCCATCCTATTCATGTATTTGTCCAGACGTTCCGTAAAACTCACTATCGTATCTGCTTCCACTACCTCCCCCGGCAGCGAGTTCCAGGCACCCACCACCCTCTGTGTAAAAAAACTTGCCTTGTACATCTCCTTTAAACCTTGCCCCTCACACCTTAAACCTATGCCCCCTAGATTTTGAATCTTCCACCCTGGTAAAAAGCTTCTGACTATCCACTCTGTCCATGCCCCTCATAATCTTGTAGAATTCTATCAGGTCGCCCCTCAACCTCCGTCGTTCCAGTGAGAACAAACCAAGTTTCTCCAATCTCTCCTCAGAGCTAATGCCCTCCATCCTAGGAAACATCCTGGTAAATCTTTTCTGAACCCTCTCCAAAGCCTCCACATCTTTCTGGTAGTGTGTCGATCAGAATTGAACACTATATTCCAAGTGCGGCCTAACTAAGGTTCGATAAAGCTGCTGTATCCATGCCCTCATTATTTTAGAGACCTCTATAAGAACACCACTAAGCCAACTCAAGGGAAAAAAGTCCCAGAGTATCCAGCCTCTCATTATAACTCAAACCATCAGGACCCCATAGCATCCCAGTCATTCTTTTCTGCACACTTTCGAACTTAATAATCTCCTTTCTATAAGGGTGACCAGAACAATACACAGCATTCCAAGTGTGGTCTTACCAATGTCTTGTACAACTCCAACAAGACGTCCCAACTCCTGTGTTCAATGTTTTGACCAATGGAACCAAGCATGTGGAATGCCTTCTTCACCACTCTATCCACCTGTGACTCCACTTTCAAGGAGCTATCAATCTGTACCCCGAGATCCCTTTGTTCTGTAACTCTCACCAACACCCTACCATTAACTGAGTAAGTCCTGTGTTGGTTCGATCCACCAAAATGCATCACCTTGCATTTATCTAAATTAAACTCCATCTGCCATTCAACAGCCCACTGGCCCAATTGATCAA
This sequence comes from Mustelus asterias, assembly GCF_964213995.1. Taxonomy (NCBI): domain Eukaryota; kingdom Metazoa; phylum Chordata; class Chondrichthyes; order Carcharhiniformes; family Triakidae; genus Mustelus; species Mustelus asterias. The sequence continues at coordinate 309,532 of NW_027590210.1, forward strand.
GACCCCATTGCAACCCTAGATAACCTTCTTCACTGTCCACTATGCCACAAATCTTGGTGTCAACTGCAAACTTACAAACCATGCCTCCTAAATTCTCATCCAAATCATTAATATAAATGACAAATAACAGTGGACCCAGCACCGATCCCTGAGGCACCCCGTTGGTCACAGGCCTCCAGTTTGACAAAAAAACAACCCTCTCCAACCACCCTCTGTCTTCTGTCATCAAGCCTATTTTATATCCATTTGGCTACCTCACCCTGGATCCCGTGAGATTTAACCAAATCCTGTCTGCTTTTGTTTTTGAATTTGTACATTTTTAAACACAGAAACAGTTCTGTATCGAACTCTGTGCTGTACCTGTAACTTTCCTGGGAGTGTTTGATGGGAACAGTGTCGAGGGAGCTTTACTTTGCATCTAATCCCGTGATTCAGTTACTGATAGACTGTAGAGGAAGATCAGGTCACA